>NW_024571052.1:0-25565 GCF_018345385.1 Vulpes lagopus | reverse complement strand
GATGCACTAGTCTTGTGGGCCGGGACTTTCCACTTACCTCTCACAACACTTCAGGCACGCATCGGGGCTAGGCCTGTTAGGAGCGCGGTGTACGTGCAGGCAGGATGTGGGAGGGACAGTCCATTAGCCCAACTCTCGGAAGTGTGTATGCTTTGCAGGCAGATGTCTGCTAGACACTTTGATGGGAGCTAGGACCGAGCTACACTCTCATTGAACAAGGACGTTTGCAATGTCTGCATTGAGATCAGATACACCTGAGGAGAATCCTGTCACTTCCACATGCTCTTCACACATCCTCTTCCGGCACCTAGCATAAGGATGCTGGGACCTACGTCTACGGGCAGTCAGAATGCGGGAGGCTCCTGCCCTGAACTCAGCTCGCACAAGGAAGCACGCCTACAAGCCAGCTTTCAACTATCTGTGTTCCTCGGGCACTGAGAACGTAACAGTGTTCTAAGCCAGGAGGTACCCAGAATACCACTCCACTGCAGCTGGAGCCACCCTCCAGGGCTGCTTATTCCACTTGCGTCTCACAAGCCTCTGACAAATGACTGTGGTGCAGATGTTGGAAACTCTTTCTGCAGGCAGAGTGCGACTGTGAGGGACTGAGGGTGAGCTCAACTCTCCGAAGTAAGTTGCTTTCGGACAAGGCGTTCAGCTAGCTTCTCTCGTATGACTCTTAGGATGTCGCACCTGGCTCACAGAGGAAATACTAGGAAATCGCTGCGTTGAGCTTGGATGCACTAGTCTTGTGGGCCGGGACTTTCCACTTACCTCTCACAAAACTTCAGGCACGCATCGGGGCTAGGCCTGTTAGGAGCGCTGTGTACGAGCAGGCAGGATGTGGGAGGGACAGTCCATAAGCCCAACTCTCGGAAGTGTGTATGCGTTGCAGACAGATGTCTGCTAGACAATTTGATGGGAGCTAGGACCGAGCTACACTCTCATTGAAAAAGGGCATTTGCAATGTCTGTTAGATCAGATACACTTGAGGAGAATCCTGTCACTTCCACATGCTCTTCACACAACCTCTTCCGGCACCTAACATAAGGATGCTGGGACCTACGTCTACTGGTATTCAGAATGCGGGAGGGTCCTGCCCTGAACTCAGCTCTCACAAGGAAGCACGCCTACAAGCCAGCTTTCAACTAGCGGCGTTCCTCGGGCACTGAGAACGTAACAGTGTTCTAAGCCAGGAGGTACCAAGAATAACGCTACACTGCAGTTGGAGACACCCTCCAGGTCTGCTTATTCCACTTGCGTCTCACAAGCCTCTGACAAACGGCTGTGGTGCAGATGTTGGAAACTCTTTCTGCAGGCAGTGTGCAACTCTCAGGGACTGAGGGTGAGCTCAACTCTCCGAAGTAAGTTGCTTTCGGACAAGGCGTTCAGCTAGCTTCCTTCGCATGGCACTTAGGATGTAGCACCTGGCTCACACAGGAAATATTAGGGAATCGCTGGGTTGAGCTTGGATGCACTAGTCTTGTGGGCCGGGAATTTCCAATTACCTCTCACAACACTTCAGGCACACATCGGGGCTAGGCCTGTTAGGAGTGCCGAGTTCGTGCAGGCTGGATGTGGGAAGGGACAGTCCATTAGCCCAACTCTCGGAAGTGTGTATGCTTTGCAGGCAGTGTCTGCTAGACACTTTGATGGGAGCTAGGACCGAGCTACACTCTCATTTAACAAGGACGTTTGGAATGTCTGCATTGAGATCAGATACACCTGAGGAGAATCCTGTCACTTCCACATGATCTTCACACAACCTCTTCCGGCACCTAATATAAGGATGCTGGGATCTACGTCTACGGGCTGTCAGAATGCGGGAGGGTCCTGCCCTGAACTCAGAGGCACAAGGTAGCACGCCTACAAGCCAGCTTTCAACTAGCTGCGTTCCTCGGGCACTGAGAACGTAACAGTGTTCTAAGCCAGGAGGTACCCAGAATACCACACCACTGCAGCTGGAGACACCCTCCAGGTCTGCTTATTCCACTTGCGTCTCATATGGGTCTTACAAACGGCTGTGGTGCAGATGTTGGAAACTCTTTCTGCAGGCAGTGTGCAACTGTGAGGGACTGAGGGTGAGCTCAACTCCCCGAAGTAAGTTGCTTTCGGACAAGGCGTTCAGCTAGCTTCTCTCTTATGGCACTTAGGAGGTTGCACCTGGCTCACACAGGAAATACTAGGAAATCGCTGGGTTGATCTTGGATGCACTAGTCTTGTGGGCCGGGACTTTCCACTTACCTCTCTCAACACTTCAGGCACGCATCGGGGCTAGACCTGTTAGGAGCGCGGTGTACGTGCAGGCAGGATGTGGGAGGGACAGTCCTTAGCCCAACTCTCGGAAGTGTGTATGCTTTGCAGGCAGATGTCTGTTAGACACTTTGATGGGAGCTAGGACCGAGCTACACACTCATTGAACAAGGACGTTTGCAATGTCTGCATTGAGATCATATACACCTGAGGAGAATCCTGTCACTTCCACATGCCCTTCACACAACCTCTTCCGGCACCTAACATGAGGATGATTTGACCTACGTCTGCGGGCAGTCAGAATGCGGGAGGGTCCTGCCCTGAACTCAGCTCGCACAAGGAAGCACGCCTACAAGCCAGCTTTCAACTAGCTGCGTTCCTCGGGCACTGAGAACATAACAGTGTTCTAAGCCAGGAGGTACCCAGAATACCACTCCACTGCAGCTGGAGACTGTTAGGTTTTTTGGTAACTAAATGGAAATGAGACCGCCAAGGCAAGCGAGGGTCCAAGAACAGATTTTATTGCAGGCACCCTCGGGCGAGGTTCCACGACTCACGGAGGGAAAGAGTGAGTCGGGGAAGTCGCGCCAAGACAAGGTGACAGAGGGTTTACATAACGTTGTAAGGCAGAACGGTTTCCTATTGGTTGGCTCATATGCAAAGGAAGGATTGCAATCCAACCAGTCAAAGCGACCCTCACTATGCAAAGGAAGGATTGCAATTCGGTCAGTCAAAGGTGACTTCCTCCTCTGGGGTTTGAAGGGCATTGGGTCCGGTTGGGTAAGTCCAAAGGAGAGGTCTAAGGGTCTGCGTCAAGCTGTCAGCAGGTCATTGGTCCATTGGCGTCCCAGGTGGAGGTGGTGACAGGAACCTCAGCCATTTGGGGTATCCGCCATCTTGAGGAGTTTCTCTTCCCGCCTGGCCCCAACATTCCGACCTTTTGTTTTATATAATGGTGTCGGGGGCGTCGACTCTGCTCTGGCTACTTCCTGCTGACGGTGGGACGTCGTTGTAGGGGTAGTCGGATGTGGGCAGGCGAGAGTATGGGTGAAGTAAAAGTTGGTTGACAGATACCCGGGTGAGTTCTTGCAGGCGTTCCTGTAAACATCGAAACAAGCAAGGGGCGACAGAGATGAGAAGAAGGATTAGGCATAGGGGTCCCGCCAAAGGGAGTAGCCACGTTACCCAAGTGTGGGGGTCTAGGCCCCAGAAAGATGAGCCCTGGCGCCTGGTCTGGATTCGGTCTCTGAGTTCTTTAACTTTGGAAGTAACTATACCTGATTGATTTCCTCATTTAAGTACAGACAGGTTCCACCTTTTTCGGCGGTCAAAAGGTCGAGGGCCCGTCGATTTTGCAGAGTGACAGCTGCCAAACTAGTGACCTGAGTCTGTAGGGCTGTGAGGGAGTCAGCGATCCGTTCCATGTCGTCGTTCAGAGCTTGGGAAAGTTTATAATAAAAGTCTATGGAAGTCCCCATTCCTGCCACTCCTGTAGCGACCCCAGTAGTTATTCCTGCTCCTATTAGGAAGGGGAGAAATGCAGCCCTTTTTCTCCGGTATTGGAGAAATAATGTGGACTGGAGCTGGGAATCGGAGTAAATGTTGGTTGAGGGAGACAGGAGGATGAAAGTGCAGTCTAGGGAATCATTAGCAGTTAAGCAACGGTAAGTGCCCTGGGGGCATGAGAGAAATATTCCCGAGGGGGCACAGTATGGAAGAGAGGAATTAGTAATGTTGGCAGCTGTGGGAGTGAGAGAGTTAGAGGAATTAATGATTGGTATATTCCCCCCAATAGGTCCAATGTGGACTGTCTGATTGGTGATCGTGGAGTTGGGGAGTGTCCAATTAGTTGGGAGAGGGATTCCTACAATATTAGAGAGTGTAGAGAAGGGAAAACAGATCCAGCAGTTGCTGTCCCCGGTTTTGGAGAAATTTCGCCATAAGTTATAGCTGGAATTTAGGAGGGCCATTGTTAGCTGCTCAGTGGTGGGAACTTTCTTGATGTCATCGAGGGAAATACCCTTATAGGTCAACTGGTTTGAGGCCTGGAGTTGGTGGATGACCCTTTGTCGGGTCTGCTCCTGGCCAGCCTGGTCTTGGACTCCGCCCCCATCAGAGAGACCCACATGGCTTAGATAAGTCCAGCATACTTTACCAGTCTTGGGGTACCGGCTGCAAGGGGATCGGCTGGTTTGAGAAAGTTCAGACATCCAAAAGGTTCCTATGGCATGTCTTGAAGTACAGGTGATGGGTGTCTTCCCTGAGTAACAAGTTCTGGGCATGTGGGTATAAGATGAAAAGTAGCGCGAGGTACCGCTGCCTCTCATGCAATCACATTCTACCGCCTGGATCGGGGGGCTCAGGAGTAGTATGAGAAGGAGCCCTAGCCAGGCGGAGTTTGGTGGGTCCCACCATCTGGGAGGTCCACTCAATACCTGTGGGTGCCCGTTTAAGGTTATTGATGTGCACCCATGCCGTATGTCCCAGCAATTTTGCCGCGGTTGGGGTGGTGAGGATGACCGTGTGAGGTCCGGTCCATCGGGTCTGCAGGGAGCCTGGCTGCAGATTTCTGAGAAGGACCTGGTCCCCTGGGGATAAGTCTTGTGGGGAGGCTCCCTCAGATGCATTGTCAGTCGGGGCCGGAATGACAGCATCGGCATGAGCTCTTAAGAGGGCCCGGAGGAGGGTAAGGTAAGGCAGATAGGATAAAAGAGGTGGAGGAATGGCCGGGAGGTTGTGGTTGATAAGGAAAGGCCGACCGTACAGTAACTCAAAGGGACTCAAACCTGATGGTCCTCGGGGGGACGCCCGGAGTCTGGTGAGAGCTATAGGTAACAGTGTGGGCCACGACAGGCGAGTCTCCAGGGTAAGTTTAGTGAGTTGAGCCTTAAGTAGCCCGTTGGCCCTTTCCACCTTACCCGAAGACTGAGGGTGGTAGGGAATGTGCAGCTTCCAGGTAATGTTGAGGCTCTCGGCCACCTGTTGGGTCACACTGGAGATAAATGCCGGCCCGTTGTCTGACTGCAGGGTCCGGGGTAACCCAAACCTCGGGATGATGTGCTCAATGAGGATTGTGGCCACCACATCTGCAGTCTCTGTGGCTGTGGGGTATGCCTCAATCCATCCTGTAAAAGTATCAACCAAAGTCAGTAGATAACGAAAGGCTTTATGGTGAGGCATGTGAGTGAAGTCCAGCTGCCAGTCTTCCCCGGGCTGATGGCCTCGGAGCTGATGGTTAGGCCCCGGCCTGCGGATTCCTCCCTGTGCATTTACGGCCGAGCAGGTTTTACAAGCCCTATGGACAGCCTCAATCACCTTAGGTAGGGATGGATAGTAAAACAGGGGCTGGAGAAACTGGTTCAGTGCCCTTGGGCCAATATGGAGAGATTGGTGGATGTCAGTAATTAGGGTATGGGCCAGGTTTTCTGGGAGGGCAATCTTCCCTCGAATGTAAATCCATCCTTTACCTTCTGCCTTTCCTCCCAGGGCCTGGAGGGCTTGAGTTTCCTTTATAGAGTAGGAAGGTCGGTGAGGGGTATTAAGGAAGAGGATGGGAGATACTGGGTTACTTAAGGCCGTTTTCCTGGCCACTGAGTCGGCCTTATTATTTCCTATGGAGACCATGTCTTTAGAAGTCTGATGGCCCCTACAGTGAACGATTGCAACCTCAGTGGGCAGACTAAGGGCCTCCAGCAATTTGGCAATGAGAGGTCCATTTACTATAGGCGTCCCCTTGGTGGTTAAAAATCCCCGCTCCTGCCAGAGGACGGAATGAGTATGAGCAATAAGATAGGCATATTTTGAGTCAGTGTAGATGGTGACTCGTTGTCCCTTAGATAGATGTAGAGCCCTGGTGAGAGCTATAAGTTCAGCCTTTTGGGATGTAGTCCCAATTGGGAGGGGAACTGTCTCCACTACTGTCTCTGGGGTGACTACAGCATAGGCGGCATGTCTCCGACCATCCGCAGCCAGGAAGGAGCTGCCATCTACAAAGAGTATACGGTCAGGGTTGGATAATGGCTGATCAGAGAGTCCAGGGTGGGGAGGGGTGAGATCCTCTAAGAGCTGCGGGCAGGAGTGAGTGGGTTCAGAGGTAGGCGAAGGTGTAGGCAACAGAGTTGCAGGATTTAAGCGGGGAGAGGTAGAGAGGGAGATTTGAGGGTTTTCGATGAATAGCAGATGGAAGAGTTGGAGACGAGAGGGGGTTAGGTGGGCCAGGGATCGGTGGCTAAGAAGATCCCTAAGTCGATGGGGGGAGTAAACCACGAGAGGTTGTCCCAAAGTCAATTTGAGAGCCTTCTTAGTTAAAGAGGCAGCAGCTGCGAGTGCCCTAAGGCAGGGCTGCCATCCGCGGGCGGTGCCATCTAGCTGCTTAGATAGATAGGCTATAATCCGGTAAGTAGGTCCCACCGGTTGGGCCAAAAGGCCAGTAGCTGAACCCGACCGTTCATCAGTGTAAAGGTGGAATGGTTTTGAAGGGTCAGGCAAAGTTAGTATCGGCCCAGCGGTGAGACAGTCTCTTAACTTGGAAAACAGGCGGCGGACCGAAGAGGGATCACTGAGAGGACCCTGGGGAGTGTCCTTTGCCGCTTGGTATAAGGGGCGGGCCAAAATAGAAAAGTTTGGAATCCAGTGTCTAAAAAAGCCAGCCAACCCGAGGAAGGAAAGTATTTCATCCGCCGTCTGAGGGGGTTGGAGCTCTCGTAGGAGGCGGATACGGTCTCCAGTAAGAGATTTAGAGGTGGGGGTCAGGTGGATTCCCAGATAAGTGACAGAAGGGGTGCAGAGTTGTGCCTTAGAGGGTGTGACCCGATACCCTTTGCTCCCTAGGAAGTTAAGTAGGGAGGAGGTGTCGTCCTGGGAGATGGTGAGGGCAGGGCTGCAGAGGAGGAGGTCGTCTACATATTGTAGTAAGGTACTAGCCTTAAGGAGGCATTGCTGTAAATCCGCAGCCAAGGCCTGACCAAAAATATGGGGGCTGTCCCGGAACCCCTGGGGTAGGACAGTCCAGGTTAATTGTCCAGAGGTATGTGTGTCTGGGTCTTCCCAGGTGAAGGCGAAAAGAAAGTAGGAATCGGGGTGTAGGGGAATAGTAAAAAAGGCATCCTTCAGGTCCAACACCGTAAAGTGAGTGGTGTTTGGAGGGATATGGGATAGTAGGGTATAAGGGTTAGGAACCACTGGATGGAGAGGGACTATTGCCTCATTAATGAGTCGGAGGTCCTGAACCAATCGATAAGCCCCGGAGGGTTTACGGACCGGTAGGATGGGGGAGTTACAGGGAGAGCTTATGGGAATCAGAAGTCCCTGACGCTTTAGTCGTTCTATGATTGGTTTGAGGCCGAGGCGATGGAGGAGGGAGATAGGGAACTGGGGTCTAGAGGGGAACTTAGAACCGTCCTTGAGTTTTATTTTGACAGGAGGGTGGTGGGAGGCGACTACAGGTTCCGAGGTATCCCATACCTGGGGGTTCACGAAGGGTAACTGATCCGGAGTAGGAGTAGATGGAGTGGAGAGATATAGGATGAGAGGAGCTGAGGGTGAGGAGGGAGGAGAGGGGGACAAATGAATAGTTGCCCCTAGCTTTTGGAGGATATCCCTACCCAGCAGGGGCACTGGGCATGAGGGAATCACCAGGAATGAGTGAGAGAAAGGGAACTCATCCAGGCTACAAGTAAGGGGAGGTGTGGCCCTAGGAGTGGAGGAGTTCCCGTCGATCCCCATAACAGCGACCGGTGAGGGTCGAGTAGGTCCCGCGTAGGAAGGCAGAACAGAATAGGTAGCCCCCGTGTCCAGCAGAAAGGAGATGGACTTACCCGCTACCTGGAGCATGACCCTGGGCTCGGCCTGGGTGAGAGGGGTGGCTGAGTCTGGGCTCCGTCAGTCGTCCTCCAACCCGAGCAGTTGGAAGGCTGGACTCACCGGCTCGGGTCTTCCCCCGCGTTGAGGCGCCGAGGATTCCCCGAGGCTAGGGCAGTCGGATTTCCAGTGGCCCATCAAACGGCAGAGAGGGCATGGCCGAGTTGGTGCCCTCGGGTTGGGGCATTGACGGGCCCAATGGCCTTCAGCCCCACATTTGAAGCAGGCCCCCGGAGGGGTGCGGCTGGTTCCCCCTTTCTGCTGGCTCCTGGAGCCGGCCGGCCGCAGGGCTGCTACCAAGGCCTGGGTTTGTAGCTGAATCTTCTGCTGGAGTCTGGCCTGTCGCTGAAGCTCTGCGGCTTCCTCACGGGAGTTAAAGACCTTAAATGCCATTCTCACTAGGTCAGAAATGGGGGTCTGAGGGCCTTCCTCGACTTTCTTTAATTTTTTGCGGATATCTGGGGCTGACTGAGAGATAAAATGTGTGGCTAGAACCGTGGCCCCTGCGGGACAGGCCGGGTCCAAGCGAGTGTACTGAATTAATGCCTCGGTCAGCCGGTTAAGGAATATAGCCCGGTTTTCGTCAGGGGCCTGTATGATTTCTCTGATCTTGTCATAATTAACGGCCTTGTTAGAGGCCGCCCGCATGCCAGCGATGAGACATCGGACCATGTGGTCGCGACGCCGGCGGCCGTCTTGACCGTCTTGGTAACTCCAGCCTGGCTCTATGGCTGGGACCGCCTGAGCACCGACTGGCATTGTGGCATCGGTGAGGTGGACCTGATCGGCGTGTTCCCGGGCAGCAGCCTGGATACGTTCCCTCTCCTCAGCGGTGAGGGTGGTGGTCTGGATGACATGTAAGTCATGCCAGGTCAGGTCATAGGCCTGTGCCAAGTATTGGAATTCCTTGATGTAGTTGTCGGGATTGGCCGAGAAGGAGCCTAAGCGTTTTTCTATCTGGGATAGGTCTAGTAGAGAAAAGGGCACATGGACTCGGACAACCCCTTCAGCCCCTGCAACCTCCCTCAAGGGGCAGACCAGGTCCGGGGAAGAGTTTTTGGATCTGGTACGGGCAGAGATAGGAGGGGAAGGGAGGGGGTTGGAAGGTGGTTGAGGTTCTGGGGCTGGGAGGAGAGGAACAGTTGGAGAGGGTATGCTCGAGGCTGCGCCTGGGCCTGGAGCTTCGGAGATTGAGGAAGGAGTCGGGGACACAGGTTGTTGGGGAGCAGGTTGGTAGGGAGGAGGAGACAGGTGTGGGGCCCTTACAGGAGGCCTAGAGAGATCTTCAGGAGGCTCTGCGAGGGGGGATAGAGGGGCCAAGTTGGAGTCTCTAGAGGTGGAGCGGGGAAGAGTCTGCGGGGGAGAGCAGGCTAAGAGTACTTGAGAGGTTGAGCAGCTAGAGCAGAGTTCTGGTCTGGAGCGCAGGGTCCAGAAAGCCTGGACATAGGGCACCTCAGACCATTTGCCTTGGCGTCTACAGAGATTATCAAGGTCCGTAAGTATCTGATAATCAAAAGTGCCTTCAGGTGGCCATTGCGATTGGTTATTCAACCGATATTGAGGCCAAGCGACGGTACAGTAATGGATAAGGCGTCGCCTTCGTAAGTCCTGGTCTAACTCCAGAGTTCGGAGATTAGCCAGTAGGCATCCTAAAGGCGTTTTGGAATCGAATTTGGACTGAGAGGTTCCCATGGCTCCTTCCCTTATCAGCTCAAGACTTGGAGGAGGGCATCCCCTCCACCGTGAATTGAGCTGCTGCTTACGGAAGTGGTTACCGTGGAGTGAGGACGTCTCCTTTACTCCCCGGAACCGCGGAGCCACCAGGTGGCGGAGGGTTTGCCCTGACGCGGCCGCGATTACGACAGGGCGCCCCGGAGGAGGGTCGGAAACCAGGGAACACTTACCCCAAGGAGTCCAGTGACCCCAGCAGAGAGAGAGAGAGGAGTCCCAGTCCGACGGAGGAGGAGAGAGCCTCCGTGCTGTTGCAGGGGCTCGATCTCCTCCCGGGTTTCGGCACCAAATGTTAGGTTTTTTGGTAACTAAATGGAAATGAGACCGCCAAGGCAAGCGAGGGTCCAAGAACAGATTTTATTGCAGGCACCCTCGGGCGAGGTTCCACGACTCACGGAGGGAAAGAGTGAGTCGGGGAAGTCGCGCCAAGACAAGGTGACAGAGGGTTTACCTAACGTTGTAAGGCAGAACGGTTTCCTATTGGTTGGCTCATATGCAAAGGAAGGATTGCAATCCAACCAGTCAAAGCGACCCTCACTATGCAAAGGAAGGATTGCAATTCGGTCAGTCAAAGGTGACTTCCTCCTCTGGGGTTTGAAGGGCATTGGGTCCGGTTGGGTAAGTCCAAAGGAGAGGTCTAAGGGTCTGCGTCAAGCTGTCAGCAGGTCATTGGTCCATTGGCGTCCCAGGTGGAGGTGGTGACAGGAACCTCAGCCATTTGGGGTATCCGCATCTTGAGGAGTTTCTCTTCCCGCCTGGCCCCAACAGAGACACCCTCCAGGTCTGCTTATTCCACTTGCGTCTCACAAGCCTCTGACAAACGGCTGTGGTCCAGATGTTGGAAACACTTTCTGCAGGCAGTGTGCAACTGTGAGGGACGGAGTGTAAGTTAAACACTCCGAAGTAAGTTGCTTTAGCACAAGGCGTTCAGCTACCTTCTCTCGTATGGCACTTAGGATGTCGCATGTGGCTTACACAGGAAATACTAGGAAATCGCTGCGTTGAGCTTGGATGCACTAGTCTTGTGGGCCGGGACTTTCTTTTTTTTTTTAATTTTTATTTATTTATGATAGTCACAGAGAGAGAGAGAGGGAGGCAGAGACATAGGCAGAGGGAGAAGCAGGCTCCATGCACCGGGAGCCCGATGTGGGACTCGATCCCGGGTCTCCAGGATCGCGCCCTGGGCCAAAGGCAAGTGCCAAACCACTGCGCCACCCAGGGATCCCTGGGCCGGGACATTCCACTTACCTCTCACAACACTTCAGGCACGCATCGGGGCTAGGCCTGCTAGGAGCACGGTGTACGTGCAGGCAGGATGTGGGAGGGACAGTCCTTAGCCCAACTCTCGGAAGTGTGTATGATTTGCAGGCAGATGTCTGCTAGACACTTTGATGGGAGCTAGGACCGAGGTACACACCCATTGAACAAGGACGTTTGCAATGTCTGCATTGAGATCAGATACACCTGAGGAGAATCCTGTCACTTCCACATGCTCTTCACACAACCTCTTCCGGCACCTAACATAAGGATGCTGGGACCTACGTCTACGGGCAGTCAGAATGCGGGAGGGTCCTGCCCTGAACTCAGCTCACACAAGGAAGCACACCTACAAGCCAGCTTTCAACTAGCTGCGTTCCTCGGGCACTGAGAACGTAACAGTGTTCTAAGCCAGGAGGTACCCAGAATACCACTCCACTGCAGCTGGAGTCACCCTCCACGTCTGCTTATTCCACTTGCGTCTCACAAGCCTCTGACAAACGGCTGTGGTGCAGATGTTGGAAACTCTTTCTGCAGGCAGTGTGCAACTGTGAGGGACTGAGGGTGAGCTCAACTCTCCGAAGTAAGTTGCTTTCGGACAAGGCGTTCAGCTAGCTTCTCTCGCATGGCACTTAGGATGTAGCACCCGGCTCACACAGGAAATATTAGGGAATCGCTGGGTTGAGCTTGGATGCACTAGTCTTGTGGGCCGGGAATTTCCAATTACCTCTCACAACACTTCAGGCACGCATCAGGTCTAGGCCTGTTAGGAGTGCCGTGTTCGTGCATGCTGGATGTGGGAAGGGACAGTCCATTAGCCCAACTCTCGGAAGTGTGTATGCTTTGCAGGCAGTGTCTGCTAGACACTTTGATGGGAGCTAGGACCGAGCTACACTCTCATTTAACAAGGACGTTTGGAATGTCTACATTGAGATCAGATACACCTGAGGAGAATCCTGTCACTTCCATATGCTCTTCACACATCCTCTTCCGGCACCTAACATAAGGATGCTGGGACCTACGTCTACGGGCAGTCAGAATGCGGGAGGGTCCTGCCCTGAACTCAGCTCACACAAGGAAGCACACCTACAAGCCAGCTTTCAACTAGCTGCGTTCCTCGGGCACTGAGAACCTAACAGTGTTCTAAGCCAGGAGGTACCCAGAATACCACTCCACTGCAGCTGGAGACACCCTCCAGGGCTGCTTATTCCACTTGCGTCTCACAAGCCTCTGACAAACGACTGTGGTGCAGATGTTGGAAACTCTTTCTGCAGGCAGAGTGCAACTGTGAGGGACTGAGGGTGAGCTCAACTCTCCGAAGTAAGTTGCTTTCGGACAAGGCGTTCAGCTAGCTTCTCTCCGTATGACACTTAGGATGTCGCACCTGGCTCACAGAAGAAATACTAGGAAATCGCTGTGTTGAGCTTGGATGCACTAGTCTTGTGGGCCGGGACTTTCCACTTACCTCTCACAAAACTTCAGGCACGCATCGGGGCTAGGCCTGTTAGGAGCGCTGTGTACGAGCAGGCAGGATGTGGGAGGGACAGTCCATAAGCCCAACTCTCGGAAGTGTGTATGCATTGCAGACAGATGTCTGCTAGACAATTTGATGGGAGCTAGGTCCGAGCTACACTCTCATTGAAAAAGGACATTTGCAATGTCTGTTAGATCAGATACACTTGAGGAGAATCCTGTCACTTCCACATGCTCTTCACACAACCTCTTCCGGCACCTAACATAAGGATGCTGGGACCTACGTCTACTGGTATTCAGAATGCGGGAGGGTCCTGCCCTGAACTCAGCTCTCACAAGGAAGCACGCCTACAAGCCAGCTTTCAACTAGCGGCGTTCCTCGGGCACTGAGAACGTAACAGTGTTCTAAGCCAGGAGGTACCAAGAATAATGCTCCACTGCAGTTGGAGACACCCTCCAGGTCTGCTTATTCCACTTGCGTCTCACAAGCCTCTGACAAACGGCTGTGGTGCAGATGTTGGAAACTCTTTCTGCAGGCTGTGTGCAAGTGTGACGGACTGAGGGTGAGCTCAACTCTCCGAAGTAAGTTGCTTTTGTACAAGGCGTTCAGCTAGTTTCTCTCGTATGACACTTAGGATGTAGCACCTGGCTCACACAGGAAATACTAGGAAATCGCTGGGTTGAGCTTGGATGCACTAGTCTTGTGGGCCGGGACTTTCTACCTACCTCTCACAACAGTTCAGGCTCGCATCGTGGCTAGGCCTTTTAGGAGCGCGGTGTACGTGCAGGCAGGATGTGGGAGTGACAGTCCATAAGCCCAACACTCGGAAGTGTGTATGAGTTGCAGGCAGATGTCTGCTAGACATTTTGATGGGAGATAGGGCCGAGCTACACTCTGATTTAACAAGGACGTTTGCAATGTCTGCATTGAGATCAGATACACCTGATGAGAATCCTGTCACTTCCACATGATCTTCACACAACCTCTTCCGGCACCTAATATAAGGATTCTGGGATCTACGTCTATGGGCAGTCAGAATGCGGGAGGGTCCTGCCCTGAACTCAGAGGCACAAGGTAGCACGCCTACAAGCCAGCTTTCAACTAGCTGCGTTCCTCGGGCACTGAGAACGTAACAGTGTTCTAAGCCAGGAGGTACCCAGAATACCACACCACTGCAGCTGGAGACACCCTCCAGGTCTGCTTATTCCACTTGCGTCTCATATGGGTCTTACAAACGGCTGTGGTGCAGATGTTGGAAACTCTTTCTGCAGGCAGTGTGCAACTGTGAGGGACTGAGGGTGAGCTCAACTCCCCGAAGTAAGTTGCTTTCGGACAAGGCGTTCAGCTAGCTTCTCTCTTATGGCACTTAGGATGTCGCACCTGGCTCACACAGGAAATACTAGGAAATCGCTGGGTTGATCTTGGATGCACTAGTCTTGTGGGCCGGGACTTTCCACTTACCTCTCTCAACACTTCAGGCACGCATCGGGGCTAGACCTGTTAGGAGCGCGGTGTACGTGCAGGCAGGATGTGGGAGGGACAGTCCTTAGCCCAACTCTCGGAAGTGTGTATGCTTTGCAGGCAGATGTCTGCTAGACACTTTGATGTGAGCTAGGACCGAGCTACACACTCATTGAACAAGGACGTTTGCAATGTCTGCATTGAGATCAGATACACCTGAGGAGAATTCTGTCACTTCCACATGCCCTTCACACAACCTCTTCCGGCACCTAACATGAGGATGATGGGACCTACGTCTGCGGGCAGTCAGAATGCGGGAGGGTCCTGCCCTGAACTCAGCTCGCACAAGGAAGCACGCCTACAAGCCAGCTTTCAACTAGCTGCGTTCCTCGGGCACTGAGAACATAACAGTGTTCTAAGCCAGGAGGTACCCAGAATACCACTCCACTGCAGCTGGAGACTGTTAGGTTTTTTGGTAACTAAATGGAAATGAGACCGCCAAGGCAAGCGAGGGTCCAAGAACAGATTTTATTGCAGGCACCCTCGGGCGAGGTTCCACGACTCACGGAGGGAAAGAGTGAGTCGGGGAAGTCGCGCCAAGACAAGGTGACAGAGGGTTTACATAACGTTGTAAGGCAGAACGGTTTCCTATTGGTTGGCTCATATGCAAAGGAAGGATTGCAATCCAACCAGTCAAAGCGACCCTCACTATGCAAAGGAAGGATTGCAATTCGGTCAGTCAAAGGTGACTTCCTCCTCTGGGGTTTGAAGGGCATTGGGTCCGGTTGGGTAAGTCCAAAGGAGAGGTCTAAGGGTCTGCGTCAAGCTGTCAGCAGGTCATTGGTCCATTGGCGTCCCAGGTGGAGGTGGTGACAGGAACCTCAGCCATTTGGGGTATCCGCCATCTTGAGGAGTTTCTCTTCCCGCCTGGCCCCAACATTCCGACCTTTTGTTTTATATAATGGTGTCGGGGGCGTCGACTCTGCTCTGGCTACTTCCTGCTGACGGTGGGACGTCGTTGTAGGGGTAGTCGGATGTGGGCAGGCGAGAGTATGGGTGAAGTAAAAGTTGGTTGACAGATACCCGGGTGAGTTCTTGCAGGCGTTCCTGTAAACATCGAAACAAGCAAGGGGCGACAGAGATGAGAAGAAGGATTAGGCATAGGGGTCCCGCCAAAGGGAGTAGCCACGTTACCCAAGTGTGGGGGTCTAGGCCCCAGAAAGATGAGCCCTGGCGCCTGGTCTGGATTCGGTCTCTGAGTTCTTTAACTTTGGAAGTAACTATACCTGATTGATTTCCTCATTTAAGTACAGACAGGTTCCACCTTTTTCGGCGGTCAAAAGGTCGAGGGCCCGTCGATTTTGCAGAGTGACAGCTGCCAAACTAGTGACCTGAGTCTGTAGGGCTGTGAGGGAGTCAGCGATCCGTTCCATGTCGTCGTTCAGAGCTTGGGAAAGTTTATAATAAAAGTCTATGGAAGTCCCCATTCCTGCCACTCCTGTAGCGACCCCAGTAGTTATTCCTGCTCCTATTAGGAAGGGGAGAAATGCAGCCCTTTTTCTCCGGTATTGGAGAAATAATGTGGACTGGAGCTGGGAATCGGAGTAAATGTTGGTTGAGGGAGACAGGAGGATGAAAGTGCAGTCTAGGGAATCATTAGCAGTTAAGCAACGGTAAGTGCCCTGGGGGCATGAGAGAAATATTCCCGAGGGGGCACAGTATGGAAGAGAGGAATTAGTAATGTTGGCAGCTGTGGGAGTGAGAGAGTTAGAGGAATTAATGATTGGTATATTCCCCCCAATAGGTCCAATGTGGACTGTCTGATTGGTGATCGTGGAGTTGGGGAGTGTCCAATTAGTTGGGAGAGGGATTCCTACAATATTAGAGAGTGTAGAGAAGGGAAAACAGATCCAGCAGTTGCTGTCCCCGGTTTTGGAGAAATTTCGCCATAAGTTATAGCTGGAATTTAGGAGGGCCATTGTTAGCTGCTCAGTGGTGGGAACTTTCTTGATGTCATCGAGGGAAATACCCTTATAGGTCAACTGGTTTGAGGCCTGGAGTTGGTGGATGACCCTTTGTCGGGTCTGCTCCTGGCCAGCCTGGTCTTGGACTCCGCCCCCATCAGAGAGACCCACATGGCTTAGATAAGTCCAGCATACTTTACCAGTCTTGGGGTACCGGCTGCAAGGGGATCGGCTGGTTTGAGAAAGTTCAGACATCCAAAAGGTTCCTATGGCATGTCTTGAAGTACAGGTGATGGGTGTCTTCCCTGAGTAACAAGTTCTGGGCATGTGGGTATAAGATGAAAAGTAGCGCGAGGTACCGCTGCCTCTCATGCAATCACATTCTACCGCCTGGATCGGGGGGCTCAGGAGTAGTATGAGAAGGAGCCCTAGCCAGGCGGAGTTTGGTGGGTCCCACCATCTGGGAGGTCCACTCAATACCTGTGGGTGCCCGTTTAAGGTTATTGATGTGCACCCATGCCGTATGTCCCAGCAATTTTGCCGCGGTTGGGGTGGTGAGGATGACCGTGTGAGGTCCGGTCCATCGGGTCTGCAGGGAGCCTGGCTGCAGATTTCTGAGAAGGACCTGGTCCCCTGGGGATAAGTCTTGTGGGGAGGCTCCCTCAGATGCATTGTCAGTCGGGGCCGGAATGACAGCATCGGCATGAGCTCTTAAGAGGGCCCGGAGGAGGGTAAGGTAAGGCAGATAGGATAAAAGAGGTGGAGGAATGGCCGGGAGGTTGTGGTTGATAAGGAAAGGCCGACCGTACAGTAACTCAAAGGGACTCAAACCTGATGGTCCTCGGGGGGACGCCCGGAGTCTGGTGAGAGCTATAGGTAACAGTGTGGGCCACGACAGGCGAGTCTCCAGGGTAAGTTTAGTGAGTTGAGCCTTAAGTAGCCCGTTGGCCCTTTCCACCTTACCCGAAGACTGAGGGTGGTAGGGAATGTGCAGCTTCCAGGTAATGTTGAGGCTCTCGGCCACCTGTTGGGTCACACTGGAGATAAATGCCGGCCCGTTGTCTGACTGCAGGGTCCGGGGTAACCCAAACCTCGGGATGATGTGCTCAATGAGGATTGTGGCCACCACATCTGCAGTCTCTGTGGCTGTGGGGTATGCCTCAATCCATCCTGTAAAAGTATCAACCAAAGTCAGTAGATAACGAAAGGCTTTATGGTGAGGCATGTGAGTGAAGTCCAGCTGCCAGTCTTCCCCGGGCTGATGGCCTCGGAGCTGATGGTTAGGCCCCGGCCTGCGGATTCCTCCCTGTGCATTTACGGCCGAGCAGGTTTTACAAGCCCTATGGACAGCCTCAATCACCTTAGGTAGGGATGGATAGTAAAACAGGGGCTGGAGAAACTGGTTCAGTGCCCTTGGGCCAATATGGAGAGATTGGTGGATGTCAGTAATTAGGGTATGGGCCAGGTTTTCTGGGAGGGCAATCTTCCCTCGAATGTAAATCCATCCTTTACCTTCTGCCTTTCCTCCCAGGGCCTGGAGGGCTTGAGTTTCCTTTATAGAGTAGGAAGGTCGGTGAGGGGTATTAAGGAAGAGGATGGGAGATACTGGGTTACTTAAGGCCGTTTTCCTGGCCACTGAGTCGGCCTTATTATTTCCTATGGAGACCATGTCTTTAGAAGTCTGATGGCCCCTACAGTGAACGATTGCAACCTCAGTGGGCAGACTAAGGGCCTCCAGCAATTTGGCAATGAGAGGTCCATTTACTATAGGCGTCCCCTTGGTGGTTAAAAATCCCCGCTCCTGCCAGAGGACGGAATGAGTATGAGCAATAAGATAGGCATATTTTGAGTCAGTGTAGATGGTGACTCGTTGTCCCTTAGATAGATGTAGAGCCCTGGTGAGAGCTATAAGTTCAGCCTTTTGGGATGTAGTCCCAATTGGGAGGGGAACTGTCTCCACTACTGTCTCTGGGGTGACTACAGCATAGGCGGCATGTCTCCGACCATCCGCAGCCAGGAAGGAGCTGCCATCTACAAAGAGTATACGGTCAGGGTTGGATAATGGCTGATCAGAGAGTCCAGGGTGGGGAGGGGTGAGATCCTCTAAGAGCTGCGGGCAGGAGTGAGTGGGTTCAGAGGTAGGCGAAGGTGTAGGCAACAGAGTTGCAGGATTTAAGCGGGGAGAGGTAGAGAGGGAGATTTGAGGGTTTTCGATGAATAGCAGATGGAAGAGTTGGAGACGAGAGGGGGTTAGGTGGGCCAGGGATCGGTGGCTAAGAAGATCCCTAAGTCGATGGGGGGAGTAAACCACGAGAGGTTGTCCCAAAGTCAATTTGAGAGCCTCCTTAGTTAAAGAGGCAGCAGCTGCGAGTGCCCTAAGGCAGGGCTGCCATCCGCGGGCGGTGCCATCTAGCTGCTTAGATAGATAGGCTATAATCCGGTAAGTAGGTCCCACCGGTTGGGCCAAAAGGCCAGTAGCTGAACCCGACCGTTCATCAGTGTAAAGGTGGAATGGTTTTGAAGGGTCAGGCAAAGTTAGTATCGGCCCAGCGGTGAGACAGTCTCTTAACTTGGAAAACAGGCGGCGGACCGAAGAGGGATCACTGAGAGGACCCTGGGGAGTGTCCTTTGCCGCTTGGTATAAGGGGCGGGCCAAAATAGAAAAGTTTGGAATCCAGTGTCTAAAAAAGCCAGCCAACCCGAGGAAGGAAAGTATTTCATCCGCCGTCTGAGGGGGTTGGAGCTCTCGTAGGAGGCGGATACGGTCTCCAGTAAGAGATTTAGAGGTGGGGGTCAGGTGGATTCCCAGATAAGTGACAGAAGGGGTGCAGAGTTGTGCCTTAGAGGGTGTGACCCGATACCCTTTGCTCCCTAGGAAGTTAAGTAGGGAGGAGGTGTCGTCCTGGGAGATGGTGAGGGCAGGGCTGCAGAGGAGGAGGTCGTCTACATATTGTAGTAAGGTACTAGCCTTAAGGAGGCATTGCTGTAAATCCGCAGCCAAGGCCTGACCAAAAATATGGGGGCTGTCCCGGAACCCCTGGGGTAGGACAGTCCAGGTTAATTGTCCAGAGGTATGTGTGTCTGGGTCTTCCCAGGTGAAGGCGAAAAGAAAGTAGGAATCGGGGTGTAGGGGAATAGTAAAAAAGGCATCCTTCAGGTCCAACACCGTAAAGTGAGTGGTGTTTGGAGGGATATGGGATAGTAGGGTATAAGGGTTAGGAACCACTGGATGGAGAGGGACTATTGCCTCATTAATGAGTCGGAGGTCCTGAACCAATCGATAAGCCCCGGAGGGTTTACGGACCGGCAGGATGGGGGAGTTACAGGGAGAGCTTATGGGAATCAGAAGTCCCTGACGCTTTAGTCGTTCTATGATTGGTTTGAGGCCGAGGCGATGGAGGAGGGAGATAGGGAACTGGGGTCTAGAGGGGAACTTAGAACCGTCCTTGAGTTTTATTTTGACAGGAGGGTGGTGGGAGGCGACTACAGGTTCCGAGGTATCCCATACCTGGGGGTTCACGAAGGGTAACTGATCCGGAGTAGGAGTAGATGGAGTGGAGAGATATAGGATGAGAGGAGCTGAGGGTGAGGAGGGAGGAGAGGGGGACAAATGAATAGTTGCCCCTAGCTTTTGGAGGATATCCCTACCCAGCAGGGGCACTGGGCATGAGGGAATCACCAGGAATGAGTGAGAGAAAGGGAACTCATCCAGGCTACAAGTAAGGGGAGGTGTGGCCCTAGGAGTGGAGGAGTTCCCGTCGATCCCCATAACAGCGACCGGTGAGGGTCGAGTAGGTCCCGCGTAGGAAGGCAGAACAGAATAGGTAGCCCCCGTGTCCAGCAGAAAGGAGATGGACTTACCCGCTACCTGGAGCATGACCCTGGGCTCGGCCTGGGTGAGAGGGGTGGCTGAGTCTGGGCTCCGTCAGTCGTCCTCCAACCCGAGCAGTTGGAAGGCTGGACTCACCGGCTCGGGTCTTCCCCCGCGTTGAGGCGCCGAGGATTCCCCGAGGCTAGGGCAGTCGGATTTCCAGTGGCCCATCAAACGGCAGAGAGGGCATGGCCGAGTTGGTGCCCTCGGGTTGGGGCATTGACGGGCCCAATGGCCTTCAGCCCCACATTTGAAGCAGGCCCCCGGAGGGGTGCGGCTGGTTCCCCCTTTCTGCTGGCTCCTGGAGCCGGCCGGCCGCAGGGCTGCTACCAAGGCCTGGGTTTGTAGCTGAATCTTCTGCTGGAGTCTGGCCTGTCGCTGAAGCTCTGCGGCTTCCTCACGGGAGTTAAAGACCTTAAATGCCATTCTCACTAGGTCAGAAATGGGGGTCTGAGGGCCTTCCTCGACTTTCTTTAATTTTTTGCGGATATCTGGGGCTGACTGAGAGATAAAATGTGTGGCTAGAACCGTGGCCCCTGCGGGACAGGCCGGGTCCAAGCGAGTGTACTGAATTAATGCCTCGGTCAGCCGGTTAAGGAATATAGCCGGGTTTTCGTCAGGGGCCTGTATGATTTCTCTGATCTTGTCATAATTAACGGCCTTGTTAGAGGCCGCCCGCATGCCAGCGATGAGACATCGGACCATGTGGTCGCGACGCCGGCGGCCGTCTTGACCGTCTTGGTAACTCCAGCCTGGCTCTATGGCTGGGACCGCCTGAGCACCGACTGGCATTGTGGCATCGGTGAGGTGGACCTGATCGGCGTGTTCCCGGGCAGCAGCCTGGATACGTTCCCTCTCCTCAGCGGTGAGGGTGGTGGTCTGGATGACATGTAAGTCATGCCAGGTCAGGTCATAGGCCTGTGCCAAGTATTGGAATTCCTTGATGTAGTTGTCGGGATTGGCCGAGAAGGAGCCTAAGCGTTTTTCTATCTGGGATAGGTCTAGTAGAGAAAAGGGCACATGGACTCGGACAACCCCTTCAGCCCCTGCAACCTCCCTCAAGGGGCAGACCAGGTCCGGGGAAGAGTTTTTGGATCTGGTACGGGCAGAGATAGGAGGGGAAGGGAGGGGGTTGGAAGGTGGTTGAGGTTCTGGGGCTGGGAGGAGAGGAACAGTTGGAGAGGGTATGCTCGAGGCTGCGCCTGGGCCTGGAGCTTCGGAGATTGAGGAAGGAGTCGGGGACACAGGTTGTTGGGGAGCAGGTTGGTAGGGAGGAGGAGACAGGTGTGGGGCCCTTACAGGAGGCCTAGAGAGATCTTCAGGAGGCTCTGCGAGGGGGGATAGAGGGGCCAAGTTGGAGTCTCTAGAGGTGGAGCGGGGAAGAGTCTGCGGGGGAGAGCAGGCTAAGAGTACTTGAGAGGTTGAGCAGCTAGAGCAGAGTTCTGGTCTGGAGCGCAGGGTCCAGAAAGCCTGGACATAGGGCACCTCAGACCATTTGCCTTGGCGTCTACAGAGATTATCAAGGTCCGTAAGTATCTGATAATCAAAAGTGCCTTCAGGTGGCCATTGCGATTGGTTATTCAACCGATATTGAGGCCAAGCGACGGTACAGTAATGGATAAGGCGTCGCCTTCGTAAGTCCTGGTCTAACTCCAGAGTTCGGAGATTAGCCAGTAGGCATCCTAAAGGCGTTTTGGAATCGAATTTGGACTGAGAGGTTCCCATGGCTCCTTCCCTTATCAGCTCAAGACTTGGAGGAGGGCGTCCCCTCCACCGTGAATTGAGCTGCTGCTTACGGAAGTGGTTACCGTGGAGTGAGGACGTCTCCTTTACTCCCCGGAACCGCGGAGCCACCAGGTGGCGGAGGGTTTGCCCTGACGCGGCCGCGATTAGGACAGGGCGCCCCGGAGGAGGGTCGGAAACCAGGGAACACTTACCCCAAGGAGTCCAGTGACCCCAGCAGAGAGAGAGAGAGGAGTCCCAGTCCGACGGAGGAGGAGAGAGCCTCCGTGCTGTTGCAGGGGCTCGATCTCCTCCCGGGTTTCGGCACCAAATGTTAGGTTTTTTGGTAACTAAATGGAAATGAGACCGCCAAGGCAAGCGAGGGTCCAAGAACAGATTTTATTGCAGGCACCCTCGGGCGAGGTTCCACGACTCACGGAGGGAAAGAGTGAGTCGGGGAAGTCGCGCCAAGACAAGGTGACAGAGGGTTTACATAACGTTGTAAGGCAGAACGGTTTCCTATTGGTTGGCTCATATGCAAAGGAAGGATTGCAATCCAACCAGTCAAAGCGACCCTCACTATGCAAAGGAAGGATTGCAATTCGGTCAGTCAAAGGTGACTTCCTCCTCTGGGGTTTGAAGGGCATTGGGTCCGGTTGGGTAAGTCCAAAGGAGAGGTCTAAGGGTCTGCGTCAAGCTGTCAGCAGGTCATTGGTCCATTGGCGTCCCAGGTGGAGGTGGTGACAGGAACCTCAGCCATTTGGGGTATCCGCATCTTCAGGAGTTTCTCTTCCCGCCTGGCCCCAACAGAGACACCCTCCAGGTCTGCTTATTCCACTTGCGTCTCACAAGCCTCTGACAAACGGCTGTGGTCCAGATGTTGGAAACACTTTCTGCAGGCAGTGTGCAACTGTGAGGGACGGAGTGTAAGTTAAACACTCCGAAGTAAGTTGCTTTTGCACAAGGCGTTCAGCTACCTTCTCTCGTATGGCACTTAGGATGTCGCATGTGGCTTACACAGGAAATACTAGGAAATCGCTGCGTTGAGCTTGGATGCACTAGTCTTGTGGGCCGGGACTTTCTTTTTTTTTTTAATTTTTATTTATTTATGATAGTCACAGAGAGAGAGAGAGGGAGGCAGAGACATAGGCAGAGGGAGAAGCAGGCTCCATGCACCGGGAGCCCGATGTGGGACTCGATCCCGGGTCTCCAGGATCGCGCCCTGGGCCAAAGGCAAGCGCCAAACCACTGCGCCACCCAGGGATCCCTGGGCCGGGACATTCCACTTACCTCTCACAACACTTCAGGCACGCATCGGGGCTAGGCCTGTTAGGAGCGCGGTGTTCGTGCAGGCAGGATGTGGGCGGGACAGTCCAGAAGCCCAACTCTCGGAAGTGTGTATGCTTCGCAGGCAGATGTCTGCTAGACACTTTAATGGGAGCTAGGACCGAGCTACACTCTCATTGAACAAGGATGTTTGCAATGTCTGCATTGAGATCAGATACACCTGAGGAGAATCCTGTCACTTCCACATGCTCTTCACACATCCTCTTCCGGCACCTAACATAAGGATGCTGGGACCTACGTCTACGGGCAGTCAGAATGCGGGAGGCTCCTGCCCTGAACTCAGCTCGCACAAGGAAGCACGCCTACAAGCCAGCTTTCAACTAGCTGTGTTCCTCGGGCACTGAGAGCGTAACAGTGTTCTAAGCCAGGAGGTACCCAGAATACCACTCCACTGCAGCTGGAGACACCCTCCAGGGCTGCTTATTCCACTTGCGTCTCACAAGCCTCTGACAAATGACTGTGGTGCAGATGTTGGAAACTCTTTCTGCAGGCAGAGTGCAACTGTGAGGGACTGAGGGTGAGCTCAACTCTCCGAAGTAAGTTGCTTTCGGACAAGGCGTTCAGCTAGCTTCTCTCGTATGACACTTAGGATGTCGCACCTGGCTCACAGAAGAAATACTAGGAAATCGCTGCGTTGAGCTTGGATGCACTAGTCTTGTGGGCTGGGACTTTCCACTTACCTCTCACAACACTTCAGGCACGCATCGGGGCTAGGCCTGTTAGGAGCGCGGTGTACGTGCAGGCAGGATGTGGTCGGGACAGTCCATAAGCCCAACTCTCGGAAGTGTGTATGCGTTGCAGGCAGATGTCTGCTAGACACTTTGATGGGAGCTAGGACCGAGCTACACTCTCATTGAAAAAGGGCGTTTGCAATGTCTGTGAGATCAGATACACTTGAGGAGAATCCTGTCACTTCCACATGCTCTTCACACAACCTCTTCCGGCACCTAACATAAGGATGCTGGGACCTACGTCTACGGGCATTCAGAATGCGGGAGGGTCCTGCCCTGAACTCAGCTCGCACAAGGAAGCACGCCTAGAAGCCAGCTTTCAACTAGCTGCGTTCCTCGGGCACTGAGAACGTAACAGTGTTCTAAGCCAGGAGGTACCCAGAATAACGCTCCACTGCAGCTGGAGACACCCTCCAGGTCTGCTTATTCCACTTGCGTCTCACAAGCCTCTGACAAACGGCTGTGGTGCAGATGCTGGAAACTCTTTCTGCAGGCAGTGTGCAACTGTGAGGGACTGAGGGTGAGCTCAACTCTCCGAAGAAAGTTGCTTTCGGACAAGGCGGTCAGCTAGCTTCTCTCGGATGGCACTTAAGATGTAACACCTGGCTCACACGGGAAATAGTAGGAAATCGCTGGGTTGAGCTTGGATGCACTAGTCTTTTGGGCTGGGACTTTCGAATTACCTCTCACAACACTTCAGGCACGCATCGGGGCTAGGACTGTTAGGAGGCCGTGTTCGTGCAGGCAGGATGTGGGAGGGACAGTCCATTAGCCCAACTCTCGGAAGTGTGTATGCTTTGCAGGCAGATGTCTGCTAGACACTTTGATGGGAGCTAGGACCGAGCTACACTCTCATTGAACAAGGACACTTGCAATGTCTGCATTGAGATCAGATACACCTGAGGAGAATCCTGTCACTTCCACATGCTCTTCACACAACCTCTTCCGGCACCTAATATAAGGATGTTGGGATCTACGTCTACGGGCAGTCAGAATGCGGGAGGGTCCTGCCCTGAACTCAGCTGCACAAGGAAGCACGCCTACAAGCCAGCTTTCAACTAGCTGCGTTCCTCGGGCACTGAGAACGTAACAGTGTTCTAAGCCAGGAGGTACCCAGAATACCACACCACTGCAGCTGGAGACACCCTCCAGGTCTGCTTATTCCACTTGCGTCTCACAAGCCTCTGACAAACGGCTGTGGTGCAGATGTTGGAAACTCTTTCTGCAGGCAGTGTGCAACTGTGAGGGACTGAGGGTGAGCTCAACTCTCCGAAGTAAGTTGCTTTCGGACAAGGCGTTCAGCTAGCTTCTCTCGTATGGCACTTAGGATGTCGCACCTGGCTCACACAGGAAATACTAGGAAATCGCTGGGTTGAGCTTGGATGCACTAGTCTTGTGGGCCGGGACTTTCCACTTACCTCTCACAACACTTCAGGCACGCATCGGGGCTAGGCCTGTTAGGAGCGCGGTGTACGTGCAGGCAGGATGTGGGATGGACAGTCCATAAGCCCAAATCTCGGAAGTGTGTATGCTTTGCAGGCAGATGTCTGCCAGACACTTTAATGGGAGCTAGGACCGAGCTACACTCTCATTGAACAAGGACGTTTGCAATGTCTGCATTGAGATCAGATACACCTGAGGAGAATCCTGTCACTTCCACATGCTCTTCACACATCCTCTTCCGGCACCTAACATAAGGATGCTGGGACCTGCGTCTAAGGGCAGTCGGAATGCGGGAGGGTCCTGCCCTGAACTCTGCTCGCACAACGTAGCACGCCTGCAAGCCAGCTTTCAACTAGCTGCGTTCCTCGGGCACTGAGAACGTAACAGTTTTCTAAGCCAGGAGGTACCCAGAATACCACTCCACTGCAGCTGGAGACACCCTCCAGGTCTGC
>NW_024571051.1:0-20490 GCF_018345385.1 Vulpes lagopus | reverse complement strand
ATCTGAGTCCAATACAGACATTGCAAACGTCCTTGTTCAATGAGAGTGTAGCTCGGTCCTAGCTCCCATCAAAGTGTCTAGCAGACATCTGCCTGCAAAGCATACACACTTCCGAGAGTTGGGCTTATGGACTGTCCCTCCCACATCCTGCCTGCACGTACACCGCGCTCCTAACAGGCCTAGCCCCGATGCGTGCCTGAAGTGTTGTGAGAGGTAAGTGGAAAGTCCCGGCCCACAAGACTAGTGCATCCAAGCTCAACCCAGCGATTTCCTAGTATTTCCTGTGTGAGCCAGGTGCGACATCCTAAGTGCCATACGAGAGAAGCTAGCTGAACGCCTTGTCCAAAAGCAACTTACTTCGGAGAGTTGAGCTCACCCTCAGTCCCTCACAGTTGCACACTGCCTGCAGAAAGAGTTTCCAACATCTGCACCACAGCCGTTTGTCAGAGGCTTGTGAGACGCAAGTGGAATAAGCAGACCTGGAGGGTGTCTCCAGCTGCAGTGGAGTGGTATTCTGGGTACCTCCTGGCTTAGAACACTGTTACGTTCTCAGTGCCCGAGAACGCAGCTAGTTGAAAGCTGGCTTGTAGGCGTGCTTCCTTGTGCGAGCTGAGTTCAGGGCAGGACCCTCCCGCATCTGACTGCCCGTAGACGTAGGTCCCAGCATCCTTATGTTAGGTGCCTGAAGAGGTTGTGTGAAGAGCATGTGGAAGTGACAGGATTCTCCTCAGTGTATCTGATCTCAATGCAGACATTGCAAACGTCCTTGTTCAATGAGAGTGTAGCTCGGTCCTAGCTCCCATCAAAGTGTCTAGCAGACATCTGCCTGCAAAGCATACACACTTCCGAGAGTTGGGCTTATGGACTGTCCCTCCCACATCCTGCCTGCACGTACACCGCGCTCCTAACAGGCCTAGCCCCGATGCGTGCCTGAAGTGTTGTGAGAGGTAAGTGGAAAGTCCCGGCCCACAAGACTAGTGCATCCAAGCTCAACCCAGCGATTTCCTAGTATTTCCTGTGTGAGCCAGGTGCGACATCCTAAGTGCCATACGAGAGAAGCTAGCTGAACGCCTTGTCCGAAAGCAACTTACTTCGGAGAGTTGAGCTCACCCTCAGTCCCTCACAGTTGCACACTGCCTGCAGAAAGAGTTTCCAACATCTGCACCACAGCCGTTTGTCAGAGGCTTGTGAGACGCAAGTGGAATAAGCAGACCTGGAGGGTGTCTCCAGCTGCAGTGGAGTGGTATTCTGGGTACTTCGTGGCTTAGAGTACTGCTAAGTTCTCAGGGCCCTACTTACGCAGCTGGTTGAAAGCTGGCTTGTAGGCATGCTTCGTTGTGTGAGCTGAGGTCAGGGCAGGACCCTCCCGCATCCTGACTGCCCGTAGACGTAGGTCCCAGCATCCTCATGTTAGGCGCCAGAAGAGGTTGTGTAAAGCATGTGGAAGTGACAGGATTCTCCTCAAGTGTATCTGATCTCAATACAGACATTGCAAACGTTCTTGTTCAATGAAAGTGTAGCTCGGTGCTAGCACCCATTAATAAGTGTCTTCCAGACATTTGCCTGCAAAGCATACACACTTCCGAGAGTTGTGCTTATGGACTGTCTCTCCCTCATCCTCCCTGCAGGTACACCGTGCTCCTAAGGGGCCAAGCCCCGATGTGTGCCTGAAGTGTGGTGAGAGGTAAGTGGAAAGTCCCGGCCCACAAGACGAGTGCATCCAATCTCTATCTAGCAGTTTCCTAGATTTCCTTTGTAAGCCAGGTTCTACATCCTAAGTTCCATACGAGAGAAGCTAGCTGAACGCCTTGTCCAAAAGCAATTTACTTCGGAGAGTTGAGCTGACCCTCAATGCCTCACAGTTGCACACTGCCTACAGAAAGAGTTTCCAACATCTGCACCAGAGCCGTTTCTCAGAGGCTTGTGAGACGCAAGTGGAATAAGCAGACCAGGATGGGGTCTCCAGCTGTAGTGAAGTGGTATTCTGGGTACCTCCTGGCTTAGAGTACTGCTACGTTCTCAGTGCCCTAAGAACGCAGCTAGTTGAAAGCTGGCTTGTAGGCATGCTTCCTTGTGCGAGCTGAGGTGAGGGCAGGACCCTCCCGCATCCTGACTGCACGTCGACATAAGTCCCAGCATCCTTATGTTAGGCGCTGGAAGAGGTTGTGTGAAAAGCATGCGGAAGTGACAGGACTGTGCTCAAGTGAATCTGAGTCCAATACAGACATTGCAAACATCCTTGTTCAATGAGAGTGTAGCACGGTCCTAGCTCCCATCAAAGTGTCTAGCAGACATCTGCCTGCAAAGCATACACACTTCCGAGAGTTGGGCTTATGGACTGTCCCTCCCACATCCTGCCTGCACGTACACCGCGCTCCTAACAGGCCTAGCCCCGATGCGTGCCTGAAGTGTTGTGAGAGGTAAGTGGAAAGTCCCGGCCCACAAGACTAGTGCATCCAAGCTCAACCCAGCGATTTCCTAGTATTTCCTGTGTGAGCCAGGTGCGACATCCTAAGTGCCATACGAGAGAAGCTAGCTGAACGCCTTGTCCAAAAGCAACTTACTTCGGAGAGTTGAGCTCACCCTCAGTCCCTCACAGTTGCACACTGCCTGCAGAAAGAGTTTCCAACATCTGCACCACAGCCGTTTGTCAGAGGCTTGTGAGACGCAAGTGGAATAAGCAGACCTGGAGGGTGTCTCCAGCTGCAGTGGAGTGGTATTCTGGGTACCTCCTGGCTTAGAACACTGTTACGTTCTCAGTGCCCGAGGAACGCAGCTAGTTGAAAGCTGGCTTGTAGGCGTGCTTCCTTGTGCGAGCTGAGTTCAGGGCAGGACCCTCCCGCATTCTGACTGCCCGTAGACGTAGGTCCCAGCATCCTTATGTTAGGTGCCGGAAGAGGTTGTGTGAAGAGCATGTGGAAGTGACAGGATTCTCCTCAAGTGTATCTGATCTCAATGCAGACATTGCAAACGTCCTTGTTCAATGAGAGTGTAGCTCGGTCCTAGCTCCCATCAAAGTGTCTAGCAGACATCTGCCTGCAAAGCATACACACTTCCGAGAGTTGGGCTTATGGACAGTCCCTCCCACATCCTGCCTGCACGTACACCGCGCTCCTAACAGGCCTAGCCCCGATGCGTGCCTGAAGTGTTGTGAGAGGTAAGTGGAAAGTCCCGGCCCACAAGACTAGTGCATCCAAGCTCAACCCAGCGATTTCCTAGTATTTCCTGTGTGAGCCAGGTGCGACATCCTAAGTGCCATACGAGAGAAGCTAGCTGAACGCCTTGTCCAAAAGCAACTTACTCCGGAGAGTTGAGCTCACCCTCCGTCCCTCACAGTTGCACACTGCCTGCAGAAAGAGTTTCCAACATCTGCACCACAGCCGTTTGTCAGAGGCTTGTGAGACGCAAGTGGAATAAGCAGACCTGGAGGGTGTCTCCAGCTGCAGTGGAGTGGTATTCTGGGTACCTCCTGGCTTAGAACACTGTTACGTTCTCAGTGCCCGAGGAACGCAGCTAGTTGAAAGCTGGCTTGTAGGCGTGCTTCCTTGTGCGAGCTGAGTTCAGGGCAGGACCCTCCCGCATTCTGACTGCCCGTAGACGTAGGTCCCAGCATCCTTATGTTAGGTGCCGGAAGGGGTTGTGTGAAGAGCATGTGGAAGTGACAGGATTCTCCTCAAGTGTATCTGATCTCAATGCAGACATTGCCAACGTCCTTGTTCAATGAGAGTGTAGCTCGGTCCTAGCTCCCATCAAAGTGTCTAGCATGGGTGGGGCCACAGAGGGAGGACAGGGCGAGGTTGTGGGTTTGGGTCCTGGCGCCCTCCACCCACCCCGGGGTCTCTTTCCCCCTTCCTCCTCCTCCTCCTCCACCCCCCCTTCCTCCTCCGCCGCCCGCGGGGCCCCCCTCACCTTCCCGCTCGCCCCTATTGTTCCGCCCCCGGCCTTCCGCCCTTCCCCTTCCCGCCCGCTCCCCTTTTCCCCTCAGTCGCCTCGCGCCTGCAGTTTTTGGCTTTCACCCCCACCAGTGACCAAAGACTTGACCACTCAAAGTCCAGCTCCCCGGAACACTGCTCGACATGGACACCGGTGTGATTGAAGGTGGATTAAATGTCACTCTCACCATCCGGCTACTTATGCATGGAAAGGAAGTTGGCAGTATCATCGGAAAGAAAGGAGAATCAGTTAAGAAGATGCGTGAGGAGAGTGGTGCACGTATCAACATCTCAGAAGGGAATTGTCCTGAGAGAATTATCACTTTGGCTGGACCCACTAACGCCATCTTCAAAGCCTTCGCTATGATCATTGACAAACTGGAAGAGGACATCAGCAGCTCTATGACCAATAGCACAGCTGCCAGTAGACCCCCAGTTACCCTGAGGCTGGTGGTCCCTGCTAGTCAGTGTGGCTCTCTCATTGGGAAAGGTGGTTGCAAGATCAAGGAAATACGAGAGAGTACAGGGGCTCAGGTTCAGGTGGCAGGGGATATGCTCCCCAACTCAACTGAGCGGGCCATCACTATTGCTGGCATTCCGCAATCCATCATTGAGTGTGTGAAACAGATCTGCGTGGTCATGTTGGAGTCCCCCCCGAAGGGCGTGACCATCCCGTACCGGCCCAAGCCGTCCAGTTCTCCAGTCATCTTTGCAGGTGGTCAGGACAGGTACAGCACAGGCAGCGACAGTGCGAGCTTTCCCCACACCACCCCGTCCATGTGCCTCAACCCTGACCTGGAGGGACCACCTCTAGAGGCCTATACCATTCAAGGACAGTATGCCATTCCACAGCCAGATTTGACCAAGCTGCACCAGTTGGCAATGCAACAGTCTCATTTTCCCATGACGCATGGCAACATCGGATTCAGTGGCATTGAATCCAGCTCTCCAGAGGTGAAAGGCTATTGGGGTTTGGATGCATCTGCTCAGACTACTTCTCATGAACTCACCATTCCAAACGATTTGATTGGCTGCATAATCAGGCGTCAAGGCACCAAAATCAATGAGATCCGTCAGATGTCTGGGGCGCAGATCAAAATTGCGAACCCAGTGGAAGGATCTACTGATAGGCAGGTTACCATCACTGGATCTGCTGCCAGCATTAGCCTGGCTCAATATCTAATCAATGTCAGGCTTTCCTCGGAGACGGGTGGCATGGGGAGCAGCTAGAACAATGCAGATTCATCCATAATCCCTTTCTGCTGTTCACCACCACCCATGATCCATCTGTGTAGTTTCTGAACAGTCAGCGATTCCAGGTTTTAAATAGTTTGTAAATTTTCAGTTTCTACACACTTTATCATCCACTCGTGATTTTTTAATTAAAGCGTTTTAATTCCTTTCTCTGTTCAGCTGTTAATGCTGAGATCCATATTTAGTTTTATAAGCTTCTCCCCCCCCTTTTTTTGGCTCATGAATTTTTCTGTTTGTCATGGAAATGTAAGAGTGGAATATTAATACATTTCAGTTTAGTTCTGTAATGTCAGGAATTTTTCAAAAAAATTAAAAGATGGACTGGAGCTTTTTCTTTGTGAATAGAATAGAATGTGTTTTTTTTTTTCGTGATTAATTTTAGTGTTATCTGTCAAATACTTTCAGTTGAAAAAAAATGGCGAAGAGGGCTGGCCATCATCCTGCACCAGGATTGCCTGCTGCTGCTGCAGTTACTAAGGGAAGAATCACCAGCACTGCTAGTGTCTCACTTGTGGCAAACCTCACCGAAGGTCGGATGACCTCTGCAAGACTTGAGGACAATAGAAGGGCAGTCCTGGCTCTTTCCTCCAATTTTTCCCTGCCTGGGTCAGGTGTACCAGCTGGGAAGTCGCTCACTGCTTCCAGTACTACGATCTAGCCAGCCGTGTGGATTGGATTCGATTGGATTGGAACCAAGTTTTCTTACCCTGTATCACCTAGAGTAGAAACACCACAGGCTTTAAGAAGTTTTCAAAACAACAACAAGTTTTCCAGTGGGATGGACTCGAGGGGCTGGAGAACCCTCTTAACCAGCAAAACCAGATTCTCGTGGTTAAAGAGCACAGGGGAAGCACTAGCTGGTGGAGGGGAAGAGTGCTGCCTAAGGTGGCCAGAAATCCAAGAGGTTTCACCTGCCTCTGGGTGGAGAGGAGGGCAGATATTGGTTGCTGGAGGAAAGGCCTCTCCCTCCCCTTTTACCTGCCAATTAACAGACGCTAGAGAAATTCAATTCTTTATTAGAACTCTTTAGATCAATGTTCCCTCCACCATTTAGCGGCCGTGAAGCTATTAGAGGGGCTACAGAAGTATGACATTGATGATAATGAAATTGATGAAAATGATATAAAGTTTTTTTTAAGACATGGTGTTGAGGGAAGCACTGATGCCAAAGATGATTTATGTCTAAGTGAGTCGGATAAGACAGATGCTAGAATGAGAGCTTATAAGAAAATTGTTGAATTGAGACACCTGCTGGATATTGCTGAGAGCAACTATAAACACTTGGGAGGGATAACAGAAGAAGATCTAAAGCAGAAGAAAGAACAGCTCGAGTCTGAAAAGACTATCAAGGAGCTGCAGGGCCAGCTGGAGTACGAACGGCTCTGGAGAGAAAAATTAGAAGGTCAGCTGGATGAATATCGTGCAGAGGTGGATCAACTCAGGGAGACACTGGAAAAGATTCAGGTTCCCAACTTTGCTGTGGAAGATGACTCTTCTTGTGAGTCAAGCAAAGAGAAGAGGCAAATAAAGAAAAAGGTGTCTTCTGGGGGAGTTTTTGTGAGAAGGTACTAATCAGTGAAATAACTTTAAATAAACTTGCTTGATTTTTCTTTTATTTTTAAAAAAAGGACATTGCAAACGGCCTTGTTCAATGAGAGTGTAGCTCATTCCTAGCTCCCATCAAAGTGTCTAGCAATCATCTGCCTGCAAAGCATACACACTTCCGAGAGTTGGGCTTATGGACTGTCCCTCCCACATCCTGCCTGCACGTACACCGCGCTCCTAACAGGCCTAGCCCCGATGCGTGCCTGAAGTGTTGTGAGAGGTAAGTGGAAAGTCCCGGCCCACAAGACTAGTGCATCCAAGCTCAACCCAGCGATTTCCTAGTATTTCCTGTGTGAGCCAGGTGCGACATCCTAAGTGCCATACGAGAGAAGCTAGCTGAACGACTTGTCCGAAAGCAACTTACTTCGGAGAGTTGAGCTCACCCTCAGTCCCTCACAGTTGCACACTGCCTGCAGAAAGAGTTTCCAACATCTGCACCACAGCCGTTTGTCAGAGGCTTGTGAGACGCAAGTGGAATAAGCAGACCTGGAGGGTGTCTCCAGCTGCAGTGGAGTGGTATTCTGGGTACCTCCTGGCTTAGAACACTGTTACGTTCTCAGTGCCCGAGGAACGCAGCTCGTTGAAAGCTGGCTTGTAGGCGTGCTTCCTTGTGAGAGCTGAGTTCAGCGCAGGACCCTCCCGCATTCTGACTGCCCGTAGACGTAGGTCCCAGCATCCTTATGTTAGGTGCCGGAAGAGGTTGTGTGAAGAGCATGTGGAAGTGACAGGATTCTCCTCAGGTGTATCTGATCTCAATGCAGACATTGCAAACGTCCTTGTTCAATGAGAGTGTAGCTCGGTCCTAGCTCCCATCAAAGTGTCTAGCAGACATCTGCCTGCAAAGCATACACACTTCCGAGAGTTGGGCTTATGGACTGTCCCTCCCACATCCTGCCTGCACGTACACCGCGCTCCTAACAGGCCTAGCCCCGATGCGTGCCTGAAGTGTTGTGAGAGGTAAGTGGAAAGTCCCGGCCCACAAGACTAGTGCATCCAAGCTCAACCCAGCGATTTCCTAGTATTTCCTGTGTGAGCCAGGTGCGACATCCTAAGTGCCATACGAGAGAAGCTAGCTGAACGCCTTGTCCGAAAGCAACTTACTTCGGAGAGTTGAGCTCACCCTCAGTCCCTCACAGTTGCACACTGCCTGCAGAAAGAGTTTCCAACATCTGCACCACAGCCGTTTGTCAGAGGCTTGTGAGACGCAAGTGGAATAAGCAGACCTGGAGGGTGTCTCCAGCTGCAGTGGAGTGGTATTCTGGGTACCTCCTGGCTTAGAACACTGTTACGTTCTCAGTGCCCGAGGAACGCAGCTAGTTGAAAGCTGGCTTGTAGGCGTGCTTCCTTGTGCGAGCTGAGTTCAGGGCAGGACCCTCCCGCATTCTGACTGCCCGTAGACGTAGGTCCCAGCATCCTTATGTTAGGTGCCGGAAGAGGTTGTGTGAAGAGCATGTGGAAGTGACAGGATTCTCCTCAGGTGTATCTGATCTCAATGCAGACATTGCAAACGTCCTTGTTCAATGAGAGTGTAGCTCGGTCCTAGCTCCCATCAAAGTGTCTAGCAGACATCTGCCTGCAAAGCATACACACTTCCGAGAGTTGGGCTTATGGACTGTCCCTCCCACATCCTGCCTGCACGTACACCGCGCTCCTAACAGGCCTAGCCCCGATGCGTGCCTGAAGTGTTGTGAGAGGTAAGTGGAAAGTCCCGGCCCACAAGACTAGTGCATCCAAGCTCAACCCAGCGATTTCCTAGTATTTCCTGTGTGAGCCAGGTGCGACATCCTAAGTGCCATACGAGAGAAGCTAGCTGAACGCCTTGTCCGAAAGCAACTTACTTCGGAGAGTTGAGCTCACCCTCAGTCCCTCACAGTTGCACACTGCCTGCAGAAAGAGTTTCCAACATCTGCACCACAGCCGTTTGTCAGAGGCTTGTGAGACGCAAGTGGAATAAGCAGACCTGGAGGGTGTCTCCAGCTGCAGTGGAGTGGTATTCTGGGTACCTCCTGGCTTAGAACACTGTTACGTTCTCAGTGCCCGAGGAACGCAGCTAGTTGAAAGCTGGCTTGTAGGCGTGCTTCCTTGTGCGAGCTGAGTTCAGGGCAGGACCCTCCCGCATTCTGACTGCCCGTAGACGTAGGTCCCAGCATCCTTATGTTAGGTGCCGGAAGAGGTTGTGTGAAGAGCATGTGGAAGTGACAAGGATTCTCCTCAGGTGTATCTGATCTCAATGCAGACATTGCAAACGTCCTTGTTCAATGAGAGTGTAGCTCGGTCCTAGCTCCCATCAAAGTGTCTAGCAGACATCTGCCTGCAAAGCATACACACTTCCGAGAGTTGGGCTTATGGACTGTCCCTCCCACATCCTGCCTGCACGTACACCGCGCTCCTAACAGGCCTAGCCCCGATGCGTGCCTGAAGTGTTGTGAGAGGTAAGTGGAAAGTCCCGGCCCACAAGACTAGTGCATCCAAGCTCAACCCAGCGATTTCCTACTATTTCTGTGAGTAGCCTTTTCCCCTCAGTCGCCTCGCGCCTGCAGTTTTTGGCTTTCACCCCCACCAGTGACCAAAGACTTGACCACTCAAAGTCCAGCTCCCCGGAACACTGCTCGACATGGACACCGGTGTGATTGAAGGTGGATTAAATGTCACTCTCACCATCCGGCTACTTATGCATGGAAAGGAAGTTGGCAGTATCATCGGAAAGAAAGGAGAATCAGTTAAGAAGATGCGTGAGGAGAGTGGTGCACGTATCAACATCTCAGAAGGGAATTGTCCTGAGAGAATTATCACTTTGGCTGGACCCACTAACGCCATCTTCAAAGCCTTCGCTATGATCATTGACAAACTGGAAGAGGACATCAGCAGCTCTATGACCAATAGCACAGCTGCCAGTAGACCCCCAGTTACCCTGAGGCTGGTGGTCCCTGCTAGTCAGTGTGGCTCTCTCATTGGGAAAGGTGGTTGCAAGATCAAGGAAATACGAGAGAGTACAGGGGCTCAGGTTCAGGTGGCAGGGGATATGCTCCCCAACTCAACTGAGCGGGCCATCACTATTGCTGGCATTCCGCAATCCATCATTGAGTGTGTGAAACAGATCTGCGTGGTCATGTTGGAGTCCCCCCCGAAGGGCGTGACCATCCCGTACCGGCCCAAGCCGTCCAGTTCTCCAGTCATCTTTGCAGGTGGTCAGGACAGGTACAGCACAGGCAGCGACAGTGCGAGCTTTCCCCACACCACCCCGTCCATGTGCCTCAACCCTGACCTGGAGGGACCACCTCTAGAGGCCTATACCATTCAAGGACAGTATGCCATTCCACAGCCAGATTTGACCAAGCTGCACCAGTTGGCAATGCAACAGTCTCATTTTCCCATGACGCATGGCAACACCGGATTCAGTGGCATTGAATCCAGCTCTCCAGAGGTGAAAGGCTATTGGGGTTTGGATGCATCTGCTCAGACTACTTCTCATGAACTCACCATTCCAAACGATTTGATTGGCTGCATAATCAGGCGTCAAGGCACCAAAATCAATGAGATCCGTCAGATGTCTGGGGCGCAGATCAAAATTGCGAACCCAGTGGAAGGATCTACTGATAGGCAGGTTACCATCACTGGATCTGCTGCCAGCATTAGCCTGGCTCAATATCTAATCAATGTCAGGCTTTCCTCGGAGACGGGTGGCATGGGGAGCAGCTAGAACAATGCAGATTCATCCATAATCCCTTTCTGCTGTTCACCACCACCCATGATCCATCTGTGTAGTTTCTGAACAGTCAGCGATTCCAGGTTTTAAATAGTTTGTAAATTTTCAGTTTCTACACACTTTATCATCCACTCGTGATTTTTTAATTAAAGCGTTTTAATTCCTTTCTCTGTTCAGCTGTTAATGCTGAGATCCATATTTAGTTTTATAAGCTTCTCCCCCCCCCTTTTTTTTGGCTCATGAATTTTTCTGTTTGTCATGGAAATGTAAGAGTGGAATATTAATACATTTCAGTTTAGTTCTGTAATGTCAGGAATTTTTCAAAAAAATTAAAAGATGGACTGGAGCTTTTTCTTTGTGAATAGAATAGAATGTGTTTTTTTTTTTCGTGATTAATTTTAGTGTTATCTGTCAAATACTTTCAGTTGAAAAAAAATGGCGAAGAGGGCTGGCCATCATCCTGCACCAGGATTGCCTGCTGCTGCTGCAGTTACTAAGGGAAGAATCACCAGCACTGCTAGTGTCTCACTTGTGGCAAACCTCACCGAAGGTCGGATGACCTCTGCAAGACTTGAGGACAATAGAAGGGCAGTCCTGGCTCTTTCCTCCAATTTTTCCCTGCCTGGGTCAGGTGTACCAGCTGGGAAGTCGCTCACTGCTTCCAGTACTACGATCTAGCCAGCCGTGTGGATTGGATTCGATTGGATTGGAACCAAGTTTTCTTACCCTGTATCACCTAGAGTAGAAACACCACAGGCTTTAAGAAGTTTTCAAAACAACAACAAGTTTTCCAGTGGGATGGACTCGAGGGGCTGGAGAACCCTCTTAACCAGCAAAACCAGATTCTTGTGGTTAAAGAGCACAGGGGAAGCACTAGCTGGTGGAGGGGAAGAGTGCTGCCTAAGGTGGCCAGAAATCCAAGAGGTTTCACCTGCCTCTGGGTGGAGAGGAGGGCAGATATTGGTTGCTGGAGGAAAGGCCTCTCCCTCCCCTTTTACCTGCCAATTAACAGACGCTAGAGAAATTCAATTCTTTATTAGAACTCTTTAGATCAATGTTCCCTCCACCATTTAGCGGCCGTGAAGCTATTAGAGGGGCTACAGAAGTATGACATTGATGATAATGAAATTGATGAAAATGATATAAAGTTTTTTTTAAGACATGGTGTTGAGGGAAGCACTGATGCCAAAGATGATTTATGTCTAAGTGAGTCGGATAAGACAGATGCTAGAATGAGAGCTTATAAGAAAATTGTTGAATTGAGACACCTGCTGGATATTGCTGAGAGCAACTATAAACACTTGGGAGGGATAACAGAAGAAGATCTAAAGCAGAAGAAAGAAAAGCTCGAGTCTGAAAAGACTAAAAAGGAGCTGCAGGGCCAGCTGGAGTATGAACGGCTCCGGAGAGAAAAATTAGAAGGTCAGCTGGATGAATATCGTGCAGAGGTGGATCAACTCAGGGAGACACTGGAAAAGATTCAGGTTCCCAACTTTGCTGTGGAAGATGACTCTTCTTGTGAGTCAAGCAAAGAGCAGAGGCAAATAAAGAAAAAGGTGTCTTCTGGGGAGTTTTTGTGAGAAGGAACTAATCAGTGAAATAACTTTAAATAAACTTGCTTGATTTTTCTTTTATTTTAAAAAAAGGACATTGCAAACGTCCTTGTTCAATGAGAGTGTAGCTCATTCGTAGCTCCCATCAAAGTGTCTAGCAGTCATCTGCCTGCAAAGCATACACACTTCCGAGAGTTGGGCTTATGGACTGTCCCTCCCACATCCTGCCTACACGTACACCGTGCTCCTAACAGGCCTAGCCCCGATGCGTGCCTGAAGTGTTGTGAGAGGTAAGTGGAAAGTCCCGGCCCACAAGACTAGTGCATCCAAGCTCAACCCAGCGATTTCCTAGTATTTCCTGTGTGAGCCAGGTGCGACATCCTAAGTGCCATACGAGAGAAGCTAGCTGAACGCCTTGTCCGAAAGCAACTTACTTCGGAGAGTTGAGCTCACCCTCAGTCCCTCACAGTTGCACACTGCCTGCAGAAAGAGTTTCCAACATCTGCACCACAGCCGTTTGTCAGAGGCTTGTGAGACGCAAGTGGAATAAGCAGACCTGGAGGGTGTCTCCAGCTGCAGTGGAGTGGTATTCTGGGTACCTCCTGGCTTAGAACACTGTTACGTTCTCAGTGCCCGAGGAACGCAGCTAGTTGAAAGCTGGCTTGTAGGCGTGCTTCCTTGTGCGAGCTGAGTTCAGGGCAGGACCCTCCCGCATTCTGACTGCCCGTAGACGTAGGTCCCAGCATCCTTATGTTAGGTGCCGGAAGAGGTTGTGTGAAGAGCATGTGGAAGTGACAGGATTCTCCTCAGGTGTATCTGATCTCAATGCAGACATTGCAAACGTCCTTGTTCAATGAGAGTGTAGCTCGGTCCTAGCTCCCATCAAAGTGTCTAGCAGACATCTGCCTGCAAAGCATACACACTTCCGAGAGTTGGGCTTATGGACTGTCCCTCCCACATCCTGCCTGCACGTACACCGCGCTCCTAACAGGCCTAGCCCCGATGCGTGCCTGAAGTGTTGTGAGAGGTAAGTGGAAAGTCCCGGCCCACAAGACTAGTGCATCCAAGCTCAACCCAGCGATTTCCTAGTATTTCCTGTGTGAGCCAGGTGCGACATCCTAAGTGCCATACGAGAGAAGCTAGCTGAACGCCTTGTCCGAAAGCAACTTACTTCGGAGAGTTGAGCTCACCCTCAGTCCCTCACAGTTGCACACTGCCTGCAGAAAGAGTTTCCAACATCTGCACCACAGCCGTTTGTCAGAGGCTTGTGAGACGCAAGTGGAATAAGCAGACCTGGAGGGTGTCTCCAGCTGCAGTGGAGTGGTATTCTGGGTACCTCCTGGCTTAGAACACTGTTACGTTCTCAGTGCCCGAGGAACGCAGCTAGTTGAAAGCTGGCTTGTAGGCGTGCTTCCTTGTGCGAGCTGAGTTCAGGGCAGGACCCTCCCGCATTCTGACTGCCCGTAGACGTAGGTCCCAGCATCCTTATGTTAGGTGCCGGAAGAGGTTGTGTGAAGAGCATGTGGAAGTGACAGGATTCTCCTCAGGTGTATCTGATCTCAATGCAGACATTGCAAACGTCCTTGTTCAATGAGAGTGTAGCTCGGTCCTAGCTCCCATCAAAGTGTCTAGCAGACATCTGCCTGCAAAGCATACACACTTCCGAGAGTTGGGCTTATGGACTGTCCCTCCCACATCCTGCCTGCACGTACACCGCGCTCCTAACAGGCCTAGCCCCGATGCGTGCCTGAAGTGTTGTGAGAGGTAAGTGGAAAGTCCCGGCCCACAAGACTAGTGCATCCAAGCTCAACCCAGCGATTTCCTAGTATTTCCTGTGTGAGCCAGGTGCGACATCCTAAGTGCCATACGAGAGAAGCTAGCTGAACGCCTTGTCCGAAAGCAACTTACTTCGGAGAGTTGAGCTCACCCTCAGTCCCTCACAGTTGCACACTGCCTGCAGAAAGAGTTTCCAACATCTGCACCACAGCCGTTTGTCAGAGGCTTGTGAGACGCAAGTGGAATAAGCAGACCTGGAGGGTGTCTCCAGCTGCAGTGGAGTGGTATTCTGGGTACCTCCTGGCTTAGAACACTGTTACGTTCTCAGTGCCCGAGGAACGCAGCTAGTTGAAAGCTGGCTTGTAGGCGTGCTTCCTTGTGCGAGCTGAGTTCAGGGCAGGACCCTCCCGCATTCTGACTGCCCGTAGACGTAGGTCCCAGCATCCTTATGTTAGGTGCCGGAAGAGGTTGTGTGAAGAGCATGTGGAAGTGACAGGATTCTCCTCAGGTGTATCTGATCTCAATGCAGACATTGCAAACGTCCTTGTTCAATGAGAGTGTAGCTCGGTCCTAGCTCCCATCAAAGTGTCTAGCAGACATCTGCCTGCAAAGCATACACACTTCCGAGAGTTGGGCTTATGGACTGTCCCTCCCACATCCTGCCTGCACGTACACCGCGCTCCTAACAGGCCTAGCCCCGATGCGTGCCTGAAGTGTTGTGAGAGGTAAGTGGAAAGTCCCGGCCCACAAGACTAGTGCATCCAAGCTCAACCCAGCGATTTCCTAGTATTTCCTGTGTGAGCCAGGTGCGACATCCTAAGTGCCATACGAGAGAAGCTAGCTGAACGCCTTGTCCGAAAGCAACTTACTTCGGAGAGTTGAGCTCACCCTCAGTCCCTCACAGTTGCACACTGCCTGCAGAAAGAGTTTCCAACATCTGCACCACAGCCGTTTGTCAGAGGCTTGTGAGACGCAAGTGGAATAAGCAGACCTGGAGGGTGTCTCCAGCTGCAGTGGAGTGGTATTCTGGGTACCTCCTGGCTTAGAACACTGTTACGTTCTCAGTGCCCGAGGAACGCAGCTAGTTGAAAGCTGGCTTGTAGGCGTGCTTCCTTGTGCGAGCTGAGTTCAGGGCAGGACCCTCCCGCATTCTGACTGCCCGTAGACGTAGGTCCCAGCATCCTTATGTTAGGTGCCGGAAGAGGTTGTGTGAAGAGCATGTGGAAGTGACAGGATTCTCCTCAGGTGTATCTGATCTCAATGCAGACATTGCAAACGTCCTTGTTCAATGAGAGTGTAGCTCGGTCCTAGCTCCCATCAAAGTGTCTAGCAGACATCTGCCTGCAAAGCATACACACTTCCGAGAGTTGGGCTTATGGACTGTCCCTCCCACATCCTGCCTGCACGTACACCGCGCTCCTAACAGGCCTAGCCCCGATGCGTGCCTGAAGTGTTGTGAGAGGTAAGTGGAAAGTCCCGGCCCACAAGACTAGTGCATCCAAGCTCAACCCAGCGATTTCCTAGTATTTCCTGTGTGAGCCAGGTGCGACATCCTAAGTGCCATACGAGAGAAGCTAGCTGAACGCCTTGTCCGAAAGCAACTTACTTCGGAGAGTTGAGCTCACCCTCAGTCCCTCACAGTTGCACACTGCCTGCAGAAAGAGTTTCCAACATCTGCACCACAGCCGTTTGTCAGAGGCTTGTGAGACGCAAGTGGAATAAGCAGACCTGGAGGGTGTCTCCAGCTGCAGTGGAGTGGTATTCTGGGTACCTCCTGGCTTAGAACACTGTTACGTTCTCAGTGCCCGAGGAACGCAGCTAGTTGAAAGCTGGCTTGTAGGCGTGCTTCCTTGTGCGAGCTGAGTTCAGGGCAGGACCCTCCCGCATTCTGACTGCCCGTAGACGTAGGTCCCAGCATCCTTATGTTAGGTGCCGGAAGAGGTTGTGTGAAGAGCATGTGGAAGTGACAGGATTCTCCTCAGGTGTATCTGATCTCAATGCAGACATTGCAAACGTCCTTGTTCAATGAGAGTGTAGCTCGGTCCTAGCTCCCATCAAAGTGTCTAGCAGACATCTGCCTGCAAAGCATACACACTTCCGAGAGTTGGGCTTATGGACTGTCCCTCCCACATCCTGCCTGCACGTACACCGCGCTCCTAACAGGCCTAGCCCCGATGCGTGCCTGAAGTGTTGTGAGAGGTAAGTGGAAAGTCCCGGCCCACAAGACTAGTGCATCCAAGCTCAACCCAGCGATTTCCTAGTATTTCCTGTGTGAGCCAGGTGCGACATCCTAAGTGCCATACGAGAGAAGCTAGCTGAACGCCTTGTCCGAAAGCAACTTACTTCGGAGAGTTGAGCTCACCCTCAGTCCCTCACAGTTGCACACTGCCTGCAGAAAGAGTTTCCAACATCTGCACCACAGCCGTTTGTCAGAGGCTTGTGAGACGCAAGTGGAATAAGCAGACCTGGAGGGTGTCTCCAGCTGCAGTGGAGTGGTATTCTGGGTACCTCCTGGCTTAGAACACTGTTACGTTCTCAGTGCCCGAGGAACGCAGCTAGTTGAAAGCTGGCTTGTAGGCGTGCTTCCTTGTGCGAGCTGAGTTCAGGGCAGGACCCTCCCGCATTCTGACTGCCCGTAGACGTAGGTCCCAGCATCCTTATGTTAGGTGCCGGAAGAGGTTGTGTGAAGAGCATGTGGAAGTGACAGGATTCTCCTCAGGTGTATCTGATCTCAATGCAGACATTGCAAACGTCCTTGTTCAATGAGAGTGTAGCTCGGTCCTAGCTCCCATCAAAGTGTCTAGCAGACATCTGCCTGCAAAGCATACACACTTCCGAGAGTTGGGCTTATGGACTGTCCCTCCCACATCCTGCCTGCACGTACACCGCGCTCCTAACAGGCCTAGCCCCGATGCGTGCCTGAAGTGTTGTGAGAGGTAAGTGGAAAGTCCCGGCCCACAAGACTAGTGCATCCAAGCTCAACCCAGCGATTTCCTAGTATTTCCTGTGTGAGCCAGGTGCGACATCCTAAGTGCCATACGAGAGAAGCTAGCTGAACGCCTTGTCCGAAAGCAACTTACTTCGGAGAGTTGAGCTCACCCTCAGTCCCTCACAGTTGCACACTGCCTGCAGAAAGAGTTTCCAACATCTGCACCACAGCCGTTTGTCAGAGGCTTGTGAGACGCAAGTGGAATAAGCAGACCTGGAGGGTGTCTCCAGCTGCAGTGGAGTGGTATTCTGGGTACCTCCTGGCTTAGAACACTGTTACGTTCTCAGTGCCCGAGGAACGCAGCTAGTTGAAAGCTGGCTTGTAGGCGTGCTTCCTTGTGCGAGCTGAGTTCAGGGCAGGACCCTCCCGCATTCTGACTGCCCGTAGACGTAGGTCCCAGCATCCTTATGTTAGGTGCCGGAAGAGGTTGTGTGAAGAGCATGTGGAAGTGACAGGATTCTCCTCAGGTGTATCTGATCTCAATGCAGACATTGCAAACGTCCTTGTTCAATGAGAGTGTAGCTCGGTCCTAGCTCCCATCAAAGTGTCTAGCAGACATCTGCCTGCAAAGCATACACACTTCCGAGAGTTGGGCTTATGGACTGTCCCTCCCACATCCTGCCTGCACGTACACCGCGCTCCTAACAGGCCTAGCCCCGATGCGTGCCTGAAGTGTTGTGAGAGGTAAGTGGAAAGTCCCGGCCCACAAGACTAGTGCATCCAAGCTCAACCCAGCGATTTCCTAGTATTTCCTGTGTGAGCCAGGTGCGACATCCTAAGTGCCATACGAGAGAAGCTAGCTGAACGCCTTGTCCGAAAGCAACTTACTTCGGAGAGTTGAGCTCACCCTCAGTCCCTCACAGTTGCACACTGCCTGCAGAAAGAGTTTCCAACATCTGCACCACAGCCGTTTGTCAGAGGCTTGTGAGACGCAAGTGGAATAAGCAGACCTGGAGGGTGTCTCCAGCTGCAGTGGAGTGGTATTCTGGGTACCTCCTGGCTTAGAACACTGTTACGTTCTCAGTGCCCGAGGAACGCAGCTAGTTGAAAGCTGGCTTGTAGGCGTGCTTCCTTGTGCGAGCTGAGTTCAGGGCAGGACCCTCCCGCATTCTGACTGCCCGTAGACGTAGGTCCCAGCATCCTTATGTTAGGTGCCGGAAGAGGTTGTGTGAAGAGCATGTGGAAGTGACAGGATTCTCCTCAGGTGTATCTGATCTCAATGCAGACATTGCAAACGTCCTTGTTCAATGAGAGTGTAGCTCGGTCCTAGCTCCCATCAAAGTGTCTAGCAGACATCTGCCTGCAAAGCATACACACTTCCGAGAGTTGGGCTTATGGACTGTCCCTCCCACATCCTGCCTGCACGTACACCGCGCTCCTAACAGGCCTAGCCCCGATGCGTGCCTGAAGTGTTGTGAGAGGTAAGTGGAAAGTCCCGGCCCACAAGACTAGTGCATCCAAGCTCAACCCAGCGATTTCCTAGTATTTCCTGTGTGAGCCAGGTGCGACATCCTAAGTGCCATACGAGAGAAGCTAGCTGAACGCCTTGTCCGAAAGCAACTTACTTCGGAGAGTTGAGCTCACCCTCAGTCCCTCACAGTTGCACACTGCCTGCAGAAAGAGTTTCCAACATCTGCACCACAGCCGTTTGTCAGAGGCTTGTGAGACGCAAGTGGAATAAGCAGACCTGGAGGGTGTCTCCAGCTGCAGTGGAGTGGTATTCTGGGTACCTCCTGGCTTAGAACACTGTTACGTTCTCAGTGCCCGAGGAACGCAGCTAGTTGAAAGCTGGCTTGTAGGCGTGCTTCCTTGTGCGAGCTGAGTTCAGGGCAGGACCCTCCCGCATTCTGACTGCCCGTAGACGTAGGTCCCAGCATCCTTATGTTAGGTGCCGGAAGAGGTTGTGTGAAGAGCATGTGGAAGTGACAGGATTCTCCTCAGGTGTATCTGATCTCAATGCAGACATTGCAAACGTCCTTGTTCAATGAGAGTGTAGCTCGGTCCTAGCTCCCATCAAAGTGTCTAGCAGACATCTGCCTGCAAAGCATACACACTTCCGAGAGTTGGGCTTATGGACTGTCCCTCCCACATCCTGCCTGCACGTACACCGCGCTCCTAACAGGCCTAGCCCCGATGCGTGCCTGAAGTGTTGTGAGAGGTAAGTGGAAAGTCCCGGCCCACAAGACTAGTGCATCCAAGCTCAACCCAGCGATTTCCTAGTATTTCCTGTGTGAGCCAGGTGCGACATCCTAAGTGCCATACGAGAGAAGCTAGCTGAACGCCTTGTCCGAAAGCAACTTACTTCGGAGAGTTGAGCTCACCCTCAGTCCCTCACAGTTGCACACTGCCTGCAGAAAGAGTTTCCAACATCTGCACCACAGCCGTTTGTCAGAGGCTTGTGAGACGCAAGTGGAATAAGCAGACCTGGAGGGTGTCTCCAGCTGCAGTGGAGTGGTATTCTGGGTACCTCCTGGCTTAGAACACTGTTACGTTCTCAGTGCCCGAGGAACGCAGCTAGTTGAAAGCTGGCTTGTAGGCGTGCTTCCTTGTGCGAGCTGAGTTCAGGGCAGGACCCTCCCGCATTCTGACTGCCCGTAGACGTAGGTCCCAGCATCCTTATGTTAGGTGCCGGAAGAGGTTGTGTGAAGAGCATGTGGAAGTGACAGGATTCTCCTCAGGTGTATCTGATCTCAATGCAGACATTGCAAACGTCCTTGTTCAATGAGAGTGTAGCTCGGTCCTAGCTCCCATCAAAGTGTCTAGCAGACATCTGCCTGCAAAGCATACACACTTCCGAGAGTTGGGCTTATGGACTGTCCCTCCCACATCCTGCCTGCACGTACACCGCGCTCCTAACAGGCCTAGCCCCGATGCGTGCCTGAAGTGTTGTGAGAGGTAAGTGGAAAGTCCCGGCCCACAAGACTAGTGCATCCAAGCTCAACCCAGCGATTTCCTAGTATTTCCTGTGTGAGCCAGGTGCGACATCCTAAGTGCCATACGAGAGAAGCTAGCTGAACGCCTTGTCCGAAAGCAACTTACTTCGGAGAGTTGAGCTCACCCTCAGTCCCTCACAGTTGCACACTGCCTGCAGAAAGAGTTTCCAACATCTGCACCACAGCCGTTTGTCAGAGGCTTGTGAGACGCAAGTGGAATAAGCAGACCTGGAGGGTGTCTCCAGCTGCAGTGGAGTGGTATTCTGGGTACCTCCTGGCTTAGAACACTGTTACGTTCTCAGTGCCCGAGGAACGCAGCTAGTTGAAAGCTGGCTTGTAGGCGTGCTTCCTTGTGCGAGCTGAGTTCAGGGCAGGACCCTCCCGCATTCTGACTGCCCGTAGACGTAGGTCCCAGCATCCTTATGTTAGGTGCCGGAAGAGGTTGTGTGAAGAGCATGTGGAAGTGACAGGATTCTCCTCAGGTGTATCTGATCTCAATGCAGACATTGCAAACGTCCTTGTTCAATGAGAGTGTAGCTCGGTCCTAGCTCCCATCAAAGTGTCTAGCAGACATCTGCCTGCAAAGCATACACACTTCCGAGAGTTGGGCTTATGGACTGTCCCTCCCACATCCTGCCTGCACGTACACCGCGCTCCTAACAGGCCTAGCCCCGATGCGTGCCTGAAGTGTTGTGAGAGGTAAGTGGAAAGTCCCGGCCCACAAGACTAGTGCATCCAAGCT
>NW_024571050.1:0-28024 GCF_018345385.1 Vulpes lagopus | reverse complement strand
ACCTTTTTCTTTTTCTTTTTTTCTTTTAATTTTTTTTTTTTATTTAGAAGATTTTAGGTGTATGTGATGTTTACACCCAGCGTTTAGGCTCATCCTCGCAACGCAGAAATATAGAGTCGCACACTCCACCGACAGTGGCCAGCCAGCAAGTCACGCACCCTTCATCGATTTCATTTGTTCATTTCTTGCTTGCTTGCTTTGCTTGATTGCTTCCTGGCTTGCTTATGTATACATCATTCAGCCGGTTTCAGTCGGTCAGCCGATCAGTTCAGTCAGGTCAGTCAGTCAGTCAGTCCTTTTTAAATTTTTTAATCATTTACTTTCTTTCCTGTTTTTAGAGCGTGTTCTTTAATTTAACCCATGAGAGACACACAGAGGACAGGCATTGTTAACCAGACGCGGATCGAGAGAAGCAGGCTCCCGCGGGTGAGCCCCAAGTGGGAGCCGGGGGCCCCAGGACCCAGGATGATGACCTGACCCCAAGGCAGATGTGAACATCGGAGCTACCCAGGCGTCCAGTTGCTTGACTTTTAAAGGGAGCAGACAGGCAACGTGCATTCAGTGGCACGGAAATAGAGCCCAACTAGTTGATGAGTTTCTGTGAGGTTTGGGCCCGGGTCAGTGTGAAAGCCAATGGAGCAAGGGCCCAGAGAAAACGTTCAAGGCTGAGAATTTCCTTCCTCCATAATCATTTCACAGACGCTTAATTGAAAGTGGTATCTACCTATCGTATGGCAAACGTCTTTCTCTGTTTGGGTTCTAGCCAAGACCCAGAGAGTCGAAGCCCCCAACCTCAGGGACTGAAAGTCGCCAGTTGGATGCAGAGATAGTTAGGCAGGCAGGCAGGAGGCAGGCAGGCAGGCAGAGCCGGAAAGGCAGGCGCCACACCGGTGAGTCCAGGTGTGAGGAATGTGGGATCGCAGGGCAGCTGGGTCGCAGCCTGGTCCGGATCCGCCGGGTCAGTAGCGTTTCCTGACACAGGACGGCAGGACGGGGCGCCAAAGAGGGGCCTTGGGGTGGCTTTCCTCCTCCGCCTCCTTGGGATGGGGACATCTGCCCCACTCGGGGCATGCCCCGCACCCGCCCACGCGCCCACCCCCACACGCTGGCCACCGGTCGGTCCCGCAGGCGCCTGCCTTCCGAACCACCCAGGCTGCACCGGTTCCATGTCCGGTTCCGGTTCCGGTTCCGGCCCAGGCTCCGGCCCCAGGCAAGGGCGCACTTGCAAATATCATCCATGGGAGGCTTCCTGCTGCCCTCACTCCTACAGATCCGGGACACCGGAGGGTGGGGGGGTGGGAGCGGTTCCCAGATGGGATGTAGAAATGTCCGCCAACCGAAACCCGTCCTTCCCGCGTCATCTCCCCACGACGTGACGCGACACCCTGTGCGGTGTGTGGAGAGAGACCCTTTGTCTCGCCGCCACCGCTACAGCAACCGAGGACAGTCCTCAAACAGGAGCACGGTCCCATGAGCATCGGTCCCATCTGAACCTATTCCCTAGTTGGGGATCCTAGGGTGTGTCTAGGGATAGACCTGGAGCACGAGGTCCTGTGTGTGGGAACCAGATGAACGAACGCGCAAGACCGACCGTGGGTGGCGGTGGGAAGGAAGAGGTGCGGACGAGGTGTGCCCGGGTGGCATACCCGCGTTTGAGCGGCTGCCTTCCACTCGGCTCCCGGCATCATCACAGCGTTTTGGGGATCCAGCACCGCACCGGGCTCCCCGCGTGGAGCCTGCTTCTCCCTCTGCCTGCCTCCCGGCCTCCTTCTGTGTATCTCCCTTGAATAAATACAGTTTATTTATTCATTTATTTGTTAAAGATTTTATTTATTTATTTATTTATTTATTTATTTATTTATTCGAGAGAGAGAGAGAGAGAGAGAGAGAGAGGAGAGAGGGAGGGAGAGAGAGAGAGAGAGAGAGAGGCAGAGATCCCATGCCCGATCAATACAGTTTAAGAAATTAAACTTAAGGGATCCCTGGGTGACTCAGCGGTTTGGCGCCGCCTGCAGCCTGTGGTGTGATCCTGGAGACCCGGGATCCAGTCCCACATCGGGCTCCCTGCATGGAGCCTGCTTCTCCCTCTGTCTGTGTCTCTGCCTCTCTCTCTCCCTCTCTCTCTCTCTCCCTGACTAAAAAAAAAATCCTTAAAATAATGAATGAATGAATGATGAATAATAAATGAATGAATAAATAAATAAATAGATAAATAAATAAATAAAATTTTAAAAATTAAAAAAAAGAGAGTTAAAAAATGGAATGGACAGATAACTTGGCGAGGAGGATGTGTGAAGGTATGTAATGCCGCTGAGCGACTCTAGGCTTAGAAAGGGTTACAAGGTTCCACCGTAGGTGACGCCTGTCTTTTGGACCACAACCGAAACACAAAACAAGACCCCCTGTCCCTGGCTCAGAGTAAGGGAGTTCCTGGGTCAGGCTGGAGGGGGTTCCTGTGGTCCGCAGAGTGCAGAACCCCGGTTCAGCCATCTGGACTCTTTTCTTCCTGTCCTCGGAGACAGGCGTGGTCGCAGACGGCACACGCCTGTAAAGGCAAGGCCAGAAGGAAGAACTTCAGCATCCCTTTGGCTCTTCTTTTCTGTTCTTCCGGTTGTTGTGGTTCCGGTGTTGTTGAGCCTCAGCATTTCCAAGCACCTTGTAGGGGCAACCTGGGAGGCTCGCTGAGGTAAAGCAGCTGACTCTCGGTTTCGTCCGCCAGGAGGTGGCACTCTTGACTCGCCCAGTGAGGCCGTGGCGACCTCTGGAAGGAAGGTATCAGGCTCAGGGTTTCCGAGGGGCTCGGCTGGCTCCCCGAGAAGTGGATCTGAGTGTCTCCAGGCTGTCCGATCCTATCTGAGTCTTAGGATGCGATTCCAGGGGCCCGTGGCCCACTCGGTCAGTAGAGAGCACGGCTCTTGACCTCCAGGTCGTGAGTGCGAGCCCTACCTTGGGAGTAGAGATCACTTTGACAAATGGACCCGGGGGGGGGGGGGGGGGGGGGGGGGGGGGGGGGGGGGGGGGGGGGGGGGGGGGGGGGGGGGGGGGGGGCGGCGTGGGGACTGGGGGAGGTCGAAAGAAAGAGAAACAGACGCCATTCTACTCAGGGAAGGCCTTGGTGATACAGGGGATCCTTCCAACGGTGTCTGGTTACAATGAGAACGGATTCCCACCGACCTTCTGAAGAGGATTTAACAATCGCCAAAAAAAAAAGGAAGATGACTCACTGAGAGTTTCTGAACTCTGTTCAGGGTTTCTTGGAACTCATTCAGTTCCACGTTGTTCCTTTCTGTTCGGCTTCCATGCAGCTTTTTCATTAGTTCCGGCAACTCCTACTGTATGTAGTTGGACGATCTCAGGATGACCAGACACCGGGATTCGTCCAGAGTGCTTTCCGCGAAGCTTCTGAAAGGCAGACCGTATTGTTGCAAGACCTTCCGAACAACACCTGCACGTGACAGGGAGGTCACCCACGGACGGACGTGCCTAAAGACCCGATGAGAATTCATTATAATGCAGTCGAGAGGAAAATCCGACCAGTTTCTGTCACACACACACACACACACACACACACACACACACACTCACACACAACACACGCAGGCACGCACGCAGAGCATTTAAACAGTTCGAATGTGGAGGGATGGCACTCTACCAGGACACGTTACAAGTTTAGGAATTTCATTTCGTGTTTGGAACACCGGCAGCATTCACCCACGCAATATAATCTAAGAGGGCTTATGATTCTTTGTCTGACAGTGCTTCTCATGGTCCTTCCCATAACAGGTAAACGACCTATAGTAGTCAAGAGACTCTATTTAGGGTTTGGCATTCTGGGATCCGCTGAGAATCCACGAACGGATGAAGGAACCCGTAGACAGACAGCCAGGCAGCCAACCAGCCAACCAAAAACATCTCAGAAGTTTTCAAGGCACATCATAACAAAACGGAAATCTTCATTGTCTCTTTCGCCAAGGTGGCCCCTAGGAGATTCTACAGGTGCTCTTAGAGTTGTCCCCCAAAATGAAGCTCCTTTAACGTGGAGAAGTGTTCACTCTTACGTAGGGGAAGACCGGATAAAAACGAATCCAAAAAATAAAATAAATAAGTAAATAACAGAAAAAGTTAAACAACAACAACAACAACCACCAAAAAAAAAAAAAAAGGAATCTAAAAACCTTGCTGTTCTGGGCAGGTAAAGGGAGAAACACACACACACACACACACACACACACACACACACCCAAAAACAAACAAACAAAAAAACCCCAACCAAACCAAACCAAACCAAGCCAAGCCAAGCCAAACAAACAAACAAACAAAAAGCACATTGTCTTTGTCTTTTCTTCTCTGTTCACACTCTTATCAAGAGTAGACTACCAATGCAAGAGAATCTCGTCATTTTAGCAGAGAGAAGAGCCAAATCTCAGTTGTACACCAGTATACTAGTAAAACCCACTTCTCCCAATCTCAGTCCGTCCTGACCACACCTACAATTACTTTTCAAAGAGTCTGCTTCTGGGACGCCTTGGGTGGCTCAGCGGTGGTGGAAGGTCTGCCTTTGGCTCAGGGCCTGATCCCAGGGGTCCTGGGATCCAGACCCGCATCGGGCTCCCCAGTGGAGCCTACTTCTTCCCCTGCCTGTGTCTCTGCCTCTCTCTCTCTCTCTCTCCCTGTCTCTCTCTCTTTCTCTGTCTCTGTCTCGCTTTCTCCGTCTCTGTCTCTCTTTATCTCTCTGTCTCTCTCTGTCTCTATCTCTCTGCCTCTCTTTTCTCTGCCTGTCTCTCTCTGTGTCTCTCTCCCCTTCTCTCTGTCTCTGTCTCTCTTCCTTTCTCTCTCTCTCTCTGTCTCTGTCTCTCTTTGTCTGTCTCTGTCTCTCTCTCTCTCTCCCATGAATACATAAATAAAATCGAAAAAAAAAAAAGAAAACAAAAAACAAATCTCAAAAATCTCCTTCAGAAATCCCTTCTATAATTTCTTTTTCCGTTCCGTCAGTCTTTTTTTTTTTTAATTATTTATTTTTGATAGTCATACAGAGAGAGAGAGAGAGAGAGAGAGAGAGGCAGAGACACAGGCAGAGGGAGAAGCAGGCTCCATGCACCGGGAGCCCGACGTGGGATTCGATCCCGGGTCTCCAGGATCGCGCCCTGGGCCAAAGGCAGGCGCCAAACCGCTGCGCCACCCAGGGATCCCCCGTTCCGTCAGTCTTAAGTGTTCTTTCTCTAAATAGCTGGGCTTTGGGACGCCCGTGTGCCTCAGCCTTTGATAGTCTGGCTTGGGCTCAGGGCGTGATCCCAGACTCCTGGGACTGAGTCCCATATCAGGGTCCTCGCATGGAGCCTGCTTCCCTTGTCTCTGCCTGTCCCTGTGTCTCTCATCTCATGAAGAAGTAAATAAAATCTTAAAAAAAAAAAAAAAGCCAGAGTCATTTCAGGACAGATTCATTTTCTTTAACCACCACCACCACCACCACCACCACCACCACCCGCATTTTGTACATGTCTCCTACTATCTCACACACAGAGGTTGTTTTCCTTGTCGTTAACCAGTAGTCTCGATTCCATGTGGCAGATTTTTAAAAATTGTACTTATTTTACACTTTTTGAGCGAGGAGAGAGGAGAGAGAGAGAGAGAGAGAGAGCACTTTGTGAAGGGGGAAGGGAGAGAGAGAGACAGAGACAGAGACATAGGCAGAAGCAGGCTCCCCACAGGGAGCCAGATGTGGAAATGGGTCCGGACTCGGACACTCCCCCCCCCCCCCGCCGCCCCAGAATTGGGCCCTGACCCAAAGGCCGATGCTCAACCCCTCAACCGCTGAGCCACCCAGGCGGCAGACTGTTAACTCCTAGAAACCTCAGTCTCTGGTGAAAAGCCAGTAGGAACCACGGGCACATTGCCTATCATACCAGAAATCCTTAGATTGTCAAATGGATGAATACATGTGATAGTTTTTAGAAACACGTGTGTGTGTGTGTGTGTGTATGCGTATGTATTGTTGGGCTGGCTGAGAGACAGGGGCACCCAAAATGGCGGACATCTCAAACTGGGTCAAAATGGCTGATCTTCCCGTCAAAGCAGCAGCCCTGACCACCACATCATCTCCAGTAAGTCGAAGCCTAGATGGGAAACCGAAACTTTCCATCCAGGACTTTCCAGCCAGGAACCACCCCCACCCCCACCCCCACCCCCTCCCCCGATACTACCCCCCACCCCACCCCCCCAGCCAATCACCTAAGGACACAGTGTTCCCTTGTCTAATTTGGCAAGGGACCCACCCGGATCCAGAGCTGGAACCAAGAAGGCTTAAAAACCCCCACAGTCCCCAACCCCGCGCGACTTCCCTGTCTCTGGCCACCTCTCCGAGTCATGGAACCTCGCCCAGGAGCGCTCCCCATTAAAGCACTCTCGAACCTACTGCCTGGTTCTGCTGGTTTTTTGTTATTTCTCCGCTGTTCATTTTGTAAAAACCTAACATGTAGGACACAAATTTTTTTTTTTTTTAAGATTTGATGTGTGTGTGTGTGTGTGTGTGTGTGTGTGAGAGAGAGAGAGAGAGAGAGAGAGAGAGAGAGAGGCAAAGACACAGAGGGAGAAGCAGGCTCCAATGCAGGGAGCCTGACGTGGGACTCGATCCCGGGACTCCAGGATCACGCCCTGGGCTGAAGGTGGCACTAAAACGCTGAGCCACAGGGGCTGCCCTGTATGATACAATTGTTAAGGAAGCACGAAACAGGGGATCCCTGGGTGGCTCAGCGGTTTAGCACCTGCCTTCGGCCCAGGGCGTGATCCTGGAGTCCTGGGATCGAGTCCTACATCGGGGGTTCCTGCAGGGAGCCCGCTTCTCCCTCTGCCTGTGTCTCTGCCTGTGTGTGTGTGTGTGTGTGTGTGTGTATGTCTCATGAATTGTGAATTAAAATTTAAAAAAAAGAGGAAGGAAAAAAGAAACAAACAAACCTGAAACACGTTTACTAACACACCCAGGTATCTGCAGTTTTCCTGAATCAGACAAAAGAGAAACACAAAAACTGAGGTGGGGGGAGGGGAGAAGGAAGAAAAGGGCAAGGGGTGGAGGAGGAAAACACAACACCACCAAACAAAAAAAAAACCCCTTGGGTGTCTCATTGACTCACACTCTAGTATTTTACCTTCTGTTGGAAAGACAGACGCCAGGTATCCGGTGAACTGAACCCAATTTATCAATTAAGCTAGTTACACCTTCAAAGTTCCAGGTCACCAAAAATTTGGGAAGGTATTGTAAAAGTTTAACCTATAGACCTTTTTTCATCTTTTTCTTTCTTTCTTTCTTTCTTTCTTTCTTTCTTTCTTTCTTTCTTTCTTTCTTTCTTTCTTTCTCTTCTTTCTCTTTCTTTCTTTCTTTCCTTTTTTTTTTACCTGCTTGCTCGTAACAAGGAAAAGTACACGAGACAGACAAAATCGATCATTTGAAGTAGTATCCTAACCCTAATCCAAACGCTTACCCTAACCCTAAACCAAACCAGTACCCTAACCCTAACCCCAACCCCTAACCCTAACCCATTCCCTAACCCATTCCCTAACCCTAACCCTAAGCCTAACCCCTAACCCTAACCTGTTCCCTAACCCTAACCCCTAACCCTAACCCGTTCCCTAACCCTAACCCGTTCCCTAACCCGTTCCCTAACCCTAACCCGTACCCTAATCCCTAATTGTACCCTAAACCTAGCCCAAACCCCTGCCTTAAGCCCTAACCCTAAACTTCAACCCCATCCCCCGCTGTATCTCTGAAAGTATTCCCTCCCCCATTCCTTAACCCTAAACCCTATAACCTATCTGTAACATCACCCTTATCCATTCCCTAACTCAGTTTCCTAATCCCAAATCCGTACCTTACTCCTAACTCTTGACCCTTCCCCCATCTCTCACCCTAACCAGGAACTCGAACGCATAACCATGATCACTAATCCATATCATCTAATTTCACCCTAACCACATATTGCTCACCCTAAACCCTAACCCTATCTCAATTGTCCCCATTCACTTACCTTGTCGTTCTGAGTAGCTGCTGCTGACGTGGATGTGATGTGACTCCGAACAGCGCCTCCAGGGTCCTCCAGCGGGTCCTGAGGAAGCCGGACTCCTGTCATGGCAGACGTGGCCCCATGTCTTCCTGAGTCATAGACAGCAGGTCCTGAGGACGAGGGGGGTCCTGTCACTGTGGACTATGTCTCACATCCTCCGGAAGCCTCCCTGCGGGTTCTGAGGAGGCCAGGTTCCTGTCACCGTGGACGCGGCCCCACATGGGACTGAAGCCTACCCGCCGGTCCTGAGAAGGCCGGGGCTCCTGTCAGTGTAGACCCGGCCCCACGTCATCCCGAAAACTCACCGTGGGTCCTGAGGAGGCCGGGGCTCCTATCAGCGTGGACGTGACCCTACATCTTCCCGAAAACTCACCGCGGGTCCTGAGGAGGCTGGGGCTCCTGTCAGCGAGGAAGCGGCCCCACATCTTCCTGAAGTCTCACCGTGGGTCCTGAGGAGACCAGGCTCCTGTCAGCGAGGACACGGCTCCACATGGTCCTGAAGCCTACCTGCGGGTCCTGAGGAGGCCGGGGCTCCTGTCAGCCTGACGCAGCCCCACGTCCTCCTCAGGCAGCCAGAGCACAGACCGGCTCCTGTTACTGCTGACGGACGAGGCCTACGGCCTACTGCGTACACACGCCCCCTGACTCGGGCCTGGGCTCAGGCGCTGAAGGAGGCGGTGAGGGAGGCGGCGTCCCCAGGCCCAGAGCGGGACCTGCCTCCTTCCAGGCTCCAGCTGAGACCTATTGAAGAAACCCAACCCCACCCCCCCACCCCCGGGGAAAATTTAGGACCACGCCTAACCCAGAGGCAGCACATCCAGGCGCCTTCCCGGAATTTAAGCAACGAAAAACATTCTGTGGTTTTTCCGAGAAAAGAAAACCATTCCCCCCCCACGCCCTGACTGGAAAGTCCCTGAACATGTTCATGTTGACCTTCAAAGAAATCAATCCTGTCTTCACCCGAATGCTATGCTAATCCCGCGGTTTGCCTTTAAAAGATGCCTGTAATTGCCAATCGGGGCTCTTCCACCTTTGAGGCCGAGGGCCCATTTGCGCAAACGTTCAATAAAACCCTCTTGCTAGGGATCCCTGGGTGGCGCAGCGGTTTAGCTCCTGCCTTTGGCCCAGGGCGCGATCCTGGAGACCCAGGATCGAGTCCCACGTCGGGCTCCCGGTGCATGGAGCCTGCTTCTCCCTCTGCCTATGTCTCTGCCTCTCTCTCTCTCTCTTTCTGTGACTGTCATAAAAAAAAAAAAAAACCCTCTTGCTAGTTGCATCTGCCTGTCTGGGGTCTGAGTCTCTGGGGCGTCTACCGGGACACGTTGGCCCCCGTGAGCTAGGGTCCAACACTATGAGCTTCGGAAATGTCGTGCTGAAATGGAGCACAACACCCGGCTTCCCCAGAAATACTTAAGGACAAGGAATTGGAGCCCACAGGACGCGAAATGAAATGTGGACCAGACTTTTACCGTGTCCGCCAAGACTCACTCAACCCTCTTCCACTGTGGGCGGGACTGCGGGCTGGTGCAGCTGCCCTGGAAACAGTGCCGAGGCTCCTCAGGAACTTACCGATAGAGCTGCCCTGCGACCGGCAGGTGCACGGCCTGGAGCTCACTCTGAAGATACAGATGCAATGAAACGCCGGGCGGGACACCTGCGCCCCGATGTCCACAGCAGCCGGGTCCACAGTAGCCACACTGAGGGAGGAGCCTCGGTGCCTTCAGACAGATGATGGATAGAGGATGGGAGATAGATGATGGTCATAGAGAGAGGAATGGTACTGCTATCAAAGAGAAGGAAATCTTGCCATTTGCAATGACGCGGATACAACTAGAGGGATCCTGTTAAGTGAAATAAGTCAGTCGGGAAAGACAATGACCCTATGGTGTCATTCATAGGTGGAATTAAAGAAGCAAAGCAGATGAACATCTGTGAAGGGAAGGAAAAACGAATAAGATGAAAACAGATGCAGGAAATACAGACTCTGAATCATTGGAAACAATCTGAGGGTCGCTGGAGGGGAACGGGGGAGGGGATAACGGGGGATGGGCACGAAGGACGGCAGGTGATGTCACGAGCACTGCTGTTCTCTCCAACTGGTGAATCCCTGAATTCTACCTCTGAAAGTATAATACACTATACATTAATTAATTGGGTTTAAATTAAGTTAAACAAAATCAGTTGTATCAGAGCACATTTCCTTCTGGACTCCCTGTTCTGCTCCTTCAGCTTATGCTGGAACCACCCCCTGTGGGTCTAAGTAGGCGCCACACCTCCTGCCTGGCCCAGCCCAGGGCTAGAACTCACGACCCCGAGATCAGGACCTGAGGTGAGGTCAGGAGTCCATGCTTAACTGACAGAGCCAGCAGGGGGCCGAGAACCACACTGCTTTATCCTGTGTCTCTGTGACATCCTTCGAAATAGGAAAGTGCTGCGTCCCACTCTGTCCTGCTTTTCCAATACTGATTTGCTGTCCGGGGTCATTTGTGGGGGCTGACGGATGTTAGGGTTTGTTTGTTTGTTTTCCTACTTCTAGGATCTACCACCATGATTTTGATAGGAATGACATTGAAACCGAGGGTGGCTTCAGGAACTGTGGACATTTTCACAAGAGGAGGCTTCCACCCCACGAGCCCAGGACGGCCTCCCAGAGCCTGGTATGGCTCAGTGCACAAGTCTTGTGCTCCTTTCGTTCAGTCTCATTATTTAGTCTCTGTGATGCTCCTGAGAAGGGAGTCACGTCCTTCATTTCGTTCCTGAGTGCTCATTGTCAGGACGCAGCAAGGCTACTGAGCTCTGTAGGTTCAGTTGGTGTCCCATGAATTTACTGAATTCAATCATTAGTTCTAACAGGTTTTGGTGGGGGCTCTCGGGTTTCCTGTTTCTAGCACCGCGTCTTCAACAAATAGGGACAGTGTGACGTCCCCCTTCCAGGAGTGGAACCTTTGCTGTTTCCTGTCTGTTGACTACATTAGGACTTCCAGCACTGAGAGGGGACCTCCTTGGCTTGTTCCTGCTCTTAGGGGAGACGATTTCAGGTTTTCACCCTTGAAGACGATGTCAGCTGCGGGCCTTCCTAGCGGAACTTTATTCTGTTGATTGACATTTCCTCAAAACCCACTAGGCTTTTGATGTTGTACTTTGTCAAATGCTTTTTCTGCAACTCTTGAGAGGATCGTATGCTTTTTGTCCTTTCTCTCCTTTTTCTTTTTTTAAAGATTTTATTTATATATCCTTGAGAGACATACAGAGAGAGCGGCAGAGAGAGAAAGGCAGAGACACGGGCAGAGGGAGAAGGGGGCTCCGTGTAGGGAACCCGACGTGGGACTCGATCCCGGGACTCCAGGATCACGCCCTGGGCTGAAGGCAGGCGTTAAACTGCTGAACCACCCGGGGCTGCCCCATGTCCTTTCTCTGGTTAATGTGATGGATCCTGCTGACTGATGGACAGAGGGGCCGTGGGTAGGACATGGGCAATGTAGATGAACGATAGTAACAGCTATAAGCGTCTGGATCGTAAATAAAATAAGTCACAGAAATTTAGAAAGTACAGCCTAGGGAATGGAGTCAGTACTGTTGTGACAACTTTGTACGGGGACAGACGGTGACGCCGCTTCTCGTGGGGGGAGCTGAATAAGGCACAGAATTGTCAAGTCACTAGTTGTAGCCCTGAAACTACGGTCACGTTGTGTGTTGAATGTACTTCAATAAATATCAAGGAAAAGGGGTTTCTGGTAGGACTCCCGGTGGGTCCGTGAAAGGCATTTACAGGGTCCTTACACACACGAAGGCACCTCTGCAGAGGGGATAAAGATGCTCACGTGACTTCATGTTAATTTTTAGAATTTTTTACTTGAGAAAGGGTGCAGTAGGGAGGGGCAGAGGGAGAGGGGGAAGCTGGAGCGGACTCCTCACCCAACGGAGCCCGAGCCCCACGCGAGGCTCCACGCCACAACCTCAAGATCCTGACCTGAGCCAAACTAAAGAGTCGACGTGGAACCGACTGAACCATGCAAGAGCCCCTCGAATGTTAAGTGCAACCCCATGCTGTGAACTCTGGGGGTCGGGGGGACATCTGTGACCCCCAGTCTACCTAGAATGGTGGGAGGCCTGCAGGGCCCAAGGATGGGAACTGAGGATGTGGGAAGGTGCCTGCATCCCCCTCCCGCCTGGCGTGGGGACAGGACCCTACCCCGGGACCCTCCGCCTTCAGGGTGAAGGGCTAAGTGCTGATTGGACCCCGCCTGCCCACAGTCATGATGCGGGACCCCACTGTGGGCGGAAATGTGCCACCCCCGGGTTCCATCGCTGCATGGCGCTCACTGTGCGTCTGCAGAGCTTCGGAAGCACTCGTGCTCTGGATCTGGCTCACAGCGACCGGACTCTCCTGCTCTCCCCAGTAGCTCAGTACTCCCACTCTCCTCAGTACCCCCACTCTCCCCAGTACCCCCACTCTCCCCAGTACTCCCACTCTCCCCAGTACACCAACTCTCCCACTCTCCCCAGTACCCGGTGCATAAAGAGGAGGCGCTCACACAGCGACAGGTCACAGGTGAGTGGCCGCTGATGCCTGCTCCCCGGGGGCCACTCTGGGGCCTGTGGGTCTGGGTGGGGGCGCTGGCCTCCCAGGCTGGGGTCCAAAACACCCCGACCCCAATGAGATGACCGTGAACAGCTCCTGCAGCCCTTCCACAGCCCCATGGGGTGAGGGCGGCCCCCTAAGGCCCTGTCCAGGGAAGGAGGCTGCAGTCAGAGACCGGCAGCTCCCTGGAACCCCCGCTCCCCTGTAAGGCCTGTGCTATGCAGGGAGACCCAATACATGACCTTTCCGGCTCGTCCTAGATGCATGGACCCCGACAGGGATGACACCCCACCCCCCGCCCCACCATGTGGTGAGGGGAGGTCAGTCAGGGCCTGCTGGGTCCCCCTGGCCTGTGAGCAGGCTTGCTCTACATGCACTGGAATGTGGGCGGAGTCCCTGGTGCTCCCCCCAGGCCCCCCCTCAGGATATTCAGGCATCCTTGCCCTCAGGGTGGGGAGTGTGGTGGCACTCTTGCTGGCATCAGGTTTTAATTTTGATGAAGTCCAGTCCATTGCTTTCTCCCCTCGGTCGTTGTGTTTGTGGAATCTCAGAGAAACCTTCGATCTCCCCCGGGCTGAGAGACATCACCCCGAGCATCAGAGCATCAGATCGGCATTCGCCAGAGCCTCCTGGGTCCTCCGCCCGTGTGCTCCTGATACCGGGGTGGGAGCGCTCTGTGATCCCAGGGTGATGGTGTGTCCTGGGACAGTGGCTGGGAAGGTGGACTGTAGGTGGGCGAGCAAAAGACAGGCAGTGAGGGCCCGTGTGTGATGTTCCAGCCCAGCCTGTGTCCCTCAGGGCTATGGGGTTGTCTCTGCCTCCGGTCAGACGGACGGGGACCTGCCCACAGGGAGCACCGGGACGCATGTGTCCTCGGAAAGTATTCATGTGCCGTCATTCTTCGATGTGTTTGGATTGCAGCACCGTGCAGGAGGACTCAGAGAACCTACTGGCCTTGCAAAGGGCCAATATCGTGGCCCAGTACCATCAGGTGAGGCCCAGAAGGGACCATAGACAATACACACTCACGATAGGGGAGACCATACGATCAGAGCCAAGGATGAGTCAGGTCAGCCCAGACAAGGACCATAGTCACCAGGAACAAGTGAGACCCTGGGGATGGTCCTGGTGTCAGTAGCAACTAAGGGTCCATTCTGGATCCTAGTCATTGGTAGCTGAGGAGCCCAGTCACCAGGTACGGTGAGGCCCAGGTGGGGACCACAGTCACCAGGTCCAGATGAAGTCCATAGCTACCATGTCCAGGTGAGGCCTGGGTGGGGACCAGAGTCACCAGGTTCAGGTGAGGTGAAGGTGGAGACCACAGTCACCAGGTCCAGGTGAAGCCAATGTGGGGACTACAGTCGCCAGGTCCACATGAGGCCCGGATGGGGACCAGAGTCACTAGGCTCAGGTGAGGCCCAGTTGGGGACTAGAGTCACCAGGTCTGGCTGAGGCCCAGGTGGGAACCACAGTCACCAGGTCCAAGTGAGGCCCAGGTGGGAACCGCCTTGATAGAAATGCCAACTCTTCTCACTGTAGCATTCCAGCTGTTCTCTCTTTAAATATCAGGCTGAATTCATAGGTTTTTCAGGATGATTTGAAAGTTAGCTAGGTCATTTGGTGGGGACAGGTGACTTGGGGACCATACTCTTTGGCTGTCTTGCCCCTCTGACAGGGAATATTTTTAGCAGTGTACAGTAAAGTCTGTTTATTAAAAGTTGGTATTAATTTGTGTAAACAAATTCTGTAGGCTTCAAGCAACTGTGAATCACACATATCCACACTGGCTAGAATATTTTGTTAACTTGAGTTTCTAGATCATTTTCATTATGTGAGCGGTTTCTTTCCAAAACTAATTACCAAAGGAAGTAGGGCAATAGGACAAGAGAAATAGCCAAACAACATGAGAAAAAAGAAACAGACAAAAAAACGCTAAGCATTTTTCTCTGGATGAGAGAAATCCTGATAGTGTAAGCTTTTTTCACCCTGCCCTGAGACAAACCAATTCCCTGACTCAGATGTTTCAGGAGAGAACTGGGTTTCTGATCCAGTAAATCGTGACTGCCTCTGGCACTTGGTTCCCATAGCTGTGGATGTGGCCTCAGACAAGCTCAGTGGTTTCCAGGCTGCACCTGGAGGGCTCTGAACATGCACCTTAGGGGCAGTCTGGGATCCATACCCTACAGCTTTTAATTGATAGGTACACCAACTCGCATAAAACTTTGCTAGAAAGAAGTCAAATTGTGTGTTTTAAGAAGAACTGAAAATGGGCAGCCTGGGTGGCTCAGCCGCTTAGCACTGCCTTCTTCCCAGGGCATGATCCTGGAGACCCAGGATGGAGTCCCACTTCGGGCTCCCTGCATGGAGCCTGCCTCTCCCTCTGCCTGTGTCTCTGTCTCTCTGCCTCTCTCTCTCTCTCTCTCTCGCTCTCTCTCTCTCTCCCTCTCATGAATAAATAAATAAAATATATTTTTAACAAATATATTGCAGGACAGCCACGGTGGCTCAGCGATTTAACGCTGCCTTCAGCCCAGTGTGGGATGCTGGAGATGCAGGATGGAGTCCCACATCAGGCTACCTGCATGGAGCCTGCTTCGCCCTCTGTCTCTGTCTCTGCCTCTCTCTCCCTCTGTCTCGCTCTCTCAAATAATAAATAAATAAATAAATAAATAAATAAATAAATAATAAATAAGAAAATGTATATTGCAGCTGTATTGGTATTTGCTATATTAATAAAGTGTGTTGTTTTTACATTTTATGGTGACTGGACCTAGCAAGTCTTTACATCAACAGCCGTCACTTCTAGTCCTCACGACAGTGTTGCGCGACAGGCGGTATTATTTCCTTTTTATAGATGAAATTGATGACCTCGAGCACATGCGGTTCCTTCCCTTTCTTTTTTCTGTTCAGAATATACGAGCTATAAGTGAGTAAATTGCAAGAAACCCACTTGCGGGATCAACACCTCTACTTTCCTCACATGATTTAAATATTTTTCTCAATTCTGAACTCCTTATCTACCTTACTACTCCTTTCAAATAACTTAGGATACGTTTTCCCAGGACTTGTTCAGAGAACCAGTTCCCTAAGTATGAATCAGTGACCTGAAACAGACCCAGCATACAGAGATTCTCCTATTTATTCAACACCATCCGTTTCCAAAAGAAGTCTATTTGGCCTTCTATATGGCAGGTACAGAGACAGGCTCCATCCCCACCGGGTTTCGATCTATGTCCCAGAGGACTACCTGTAGTCTTAATGCTGATTTCTGAGGGCAAAACAAGCAAGTCCACAGTTCTCCTTCATACTTCCCCAGAGGACCCTTGGGTTCTCTGCACAGAGCTGAACTGTTACCGAGTCATTGATCGTGTAGGTCAGTCACAGAGCAGCATTGCCATCCAAAACAAAAAGGAGGAAAAAGGAGTTTGGAAGTAATTGGGTCTCACAAATCATGGGGAGGGCACATTGAAACTGTGACAATGTTTCTTAGTGCACCTTTTCTCAGAGCCACATCTCTCCTGTTCTTGACTGAGGGACAGGAGAGTCTAGGTAGGGAGAAATAGGTAGGGGGCTACAGATTCAGGCTCACAAAGATCCTAAGGATGCTGAGATGTAAGGAAACCAGAAATAAAGAAACAAACGAGACCACCCTGTCCCAGGTATGGGTAGAGAGGGTCTTTTTTAGGACAGTCCTCTGTGCCCAACAAAGAATAACCAGACTCTAAAAAGAAGTAAACCGTTAAAGATGTTATCACTAGTCCTTACTCAAACCAAGACATCCCAAGAATGAGAAGGCCACAAGCTCCCTGATCAGTTCTAAATGAAAAACGGTCAGTGGAGGCCCATGTGGGCAACCCAGCCTGGGCCCCTCCCACTCCTGAGAGCTTTCTCGGTATCCTTGCTTAATAAACTCCTGTCACTTTACTTACTCTTCTTTGTCCACCAGATTCATTCTTCAACTCCGTGAGACAAGAACCTGACTTTCTCACTTCATTCCGCCTGCTGCACTTCTCTTACCCAAGCTCCCTGGGAAATTACTTCATTGGCTTAATCCCATCTCACTCTCCTCCTGCCTCATATCCTTTGGATTCTTCACCACCAAAGGCCAACGAACCAAGAGATGCAGGGAGGGAGAGAAGACCCAGGTGATAGGGGGAACTAAGGCCAAAGAAATATAGATTAAAATTACATCTGCTTTTTTAAAAAAAGATTTTGTTTATTTACTCATGAGAGACACACACACAGAGAGAGAGAGAGAGGGAAAGAAAGAGGGGCAGAGACAGAGACAAAGGGAGAAGCAGGCTCCCTGAGGGTAGCCCAATGTGGGACCCCATCCTAGGACCCCAGGATCATGCCCTGAGCCAAAGGCAGATGCTCAACCACTGAGCCACCCAGGCATCCCTACCATTACATTTCCTAACAAACTTGCAGTCCATAAACAAATACTTGAAACCGACAGAGTGGGACATTCTTCAAAGAATTCACAGCTGCCTGAATGTTAATGCTTTGCTAGAGGCCAAAAGCAACCCTTGTTTGCTGATAGCCAGACCACCAGGATCCTGTAAATCTTTCACCTGTGAAAATCCTTTTGGAAACTTCTTTTATCTCTAGAGTCCCCACCCCACACGGCAACTTTAAAGTTTATAACCAAGGCTCCTCATGATCCTGATGAAGCTCTTCAGGCCCAGGGGTCCTGTCCCCATACTTTAATAAAAACACCTATTTGCATGGAAAATGTCTCAAGGATTCTCTCTTGACCACTGGCGCCTGGCCCACAGTACATCACAGGTACATCTCTGAGTTAATGGCATCGGCACATCAGGAAAGTACAGAAGATTTTTGCCTATCTTCTTGCATGACACATTCTGGAGGGGGACATTCCCGTCTGTTCGATCTGGGTTTTTCTCTTCCTGGGATATATAGCTAGCTAGCTAGGTAGATGATAGAGTGATAGATCTACTGATAGATCGATCCCAGGAACATGAATAGATGTTTATATAAACAAACATATAAACAGAAATCTATGTTTCCACTTAATATATTTATTATTCAATGTATTACTGATAATATAATAATTATTATCTATAAATAGAACTATAGATTTATATTTAAATATGCAAAATAAATATTTCTATATCTAATCTCTATACGTCCATATATAGATCTCCCTATAGAGATAGAGACAAAATGGTTAGAAATAGATGTGTGCAGAAAGAGAGAGAAATAGATATAGACCTATAAATATGCAGAGGATCTGCTTTCAAATTCTATCCAACGACCTCTCCTCACAGGCACAGGCAAACGCACACACACATACTCAAGAGCCTTCTGGTATGTGGCCATGACAGGAAATAACACCCCTTGAGATGCCATCTCTTCTCCAACTTAAAGGTGCCAGCCGTTTCTCCAAAGAAGACCTACACAGAGCGAGCAAGCAAGCACATGAAAATCTGCTCCACGTCACTTTTCATCAGGGAGATAGAAATCAAAACCACAATGAGATACCACCTCACACCAGTGAGAATGGGGGAAATTAACAAGACGGGAAACGACAAATGTGGGAGAGGATGTGGAGAAAGTGGAACACTCTTGCATTGTTGGAGGGAATGTGAACTGGAGCAGCCACTCAGAAAACAGTGTGGAGGTTCCTCAAAAAGCTGGATATGGAGCTATACTATAACCCACCAATTGCACTGCTGGGTATTTACCCCAAAGACACAGATGTAGTGCAATGACTGGACACTTGCACCCCAATGTTCACAACGGCAATGTTAATAGCCAAACTGTGGAATGAGCCTTGATATCCTGCAACAGACGAATGGATAAAGAAGATGTGGTCTGGGGATCCCTGGGTGGCGCAGCGGTTTGGCGCCTGCCTTTGGCCCAGGGCAGGATCCTGGAGACCCGGGATCGAATCCCACGTCGGGCTCCCGGTGCATGGAGCCTGCTTCTCCCTCTGCCTATGTCTCTGCCTCTCTGTGTGTGTGTGTGTGTGACTATCATAAATAAAAATTTTTTTTAAATTATAAAAAAATTAAAAAAAAAGAAGATGTGGTCTATATATACAATGTATTATTATTTAGCCATCTGCAAGGATGAATACCTACCATTTTCATGGACATGGAACTGGAGGGTATTATGCTGAATAAAATAAGTCACGTGGAGAAAGAATTATCATACGGTTTCACTCTTATGTCAAATGTAAGAAACAGTGAAGAGGATCATAAGGGAGGGGAGGGAAACTGAGTGGAGAAAATTGAGAGAGGCAGTGTTGTCCCCAAGATTGCTAATCTGAGAAACCACCGAGGAGCCGACACCGATGCAAACACATGAGGGTTTATTTACAAGCTCGAGCTTGAGTCCAAGTGTACCCGACACAGCGGAGCAGGGACTTGGACCCCGAGACTAAGAGGCGTAGCAGCTTTATAGGGGCCAGTGGCCCATGGGATATACAGAATGTTGCACAGTCATGTCGGTCCACACACAAGTGGCCGATTGAATTACATCTTACCCTATAGTATCCATTTGAGCTGGCCTATTACTTTGCTCGGAATTGGTGCACAGTTTTGGTGGGCACAAAGCAGGGTTACATGGTTATGAGCTGATTTCCGATTAGGGTGTGCCCAGCGGCTTGACTAGGGTGGGGCAGTGCCTTAAGCAATAAGCTGGTTACGTGGGGGTCACACAGCAGGTGGCAGGTGTAGCACAAAATGGAATCAGTACTGCTCTGCTTGTCCAGGGGTAGGGGATTTTTGTTAAATTTCCTGGGTCTCACAGAAGATAAACTATGAGAGACTCCTAACTCGGGGAAACAAAGGATTGCGGAAGGGGAGGTGGGTGGGAGGATAGTGTAACTGGGGGACGGACATTAAGGAGGGCAAGTGATGTGACGAACACTGGGTATTATACTACATGTTGACAAACTGAATTTAAATTAAAATTTTTTTTAATTTAAATTTAAATTAAAAAAGGGTACTGGACGGCTCAGCCGTCCTCAGCAATTCATTTATGAAATGACCTTCATTAGATCATAAAAAGCTACGAATGTGAATGGAAAATGACCTGCAACTCCTTCCCAGTTCAAATAAATAAGTATTCTAAAAAGCAAATCAAAGTTCCAGAATGGAAAAATGCAAAAAACGAGGGAGAGGGAGAAAGAGAAATGAATTCACTTTTTGTGATATTTATTAGTGATGGTCCAATAATGACAAATCTGTGACTGTCATTAAAAACAAAGAGTTAGGGATCCCTGGGTGGCCAGCGGTTTGGCGCCTGCCTTTGGCCCAGGGCGCGATCCTGGAGACCCAGGATCGAATCCCACATCGGGCTCCCGGTGCATGGAGCCTGCTTCTCCCTCTGCCTATGTCTCTGCCTCTCTCTCTCTCTCTCTGTGTGACTATCATAAATAAAGAAAAATTAAAAAAAACAAAAACAAAAACAAAAAAACAACAACAACAACAAAAAGAGTTAATGAACGGTATGGAGACCGATCCCCTCAACTAACAGATAAGGAAACCGAGAAGACACGAGAAGTAATGCACACTGCTCAGTAATTCACACGGGTGGCAAGGCGCAAAGCCAAGACTCAATTCTGGTCCAGAGTTCTTTAAACGACCACAACACGATAACGTCACAGCTTCAGGCTCATCTAGAATTAGAGTCACTTTAGCTCAATAAAACATTCAACCAAAGTAGTCTTTCTTCTGCCAGATAGTTACATTTCATGAAGCACCCTAAAAGGGATTCGAATTAGGTCTCCATGTGTGCCATCAGAATACTGCCTGATGAATTAATTAAACAAAGGTATTCCCCGAAAAAAACCTCAGCCATGAGACCTTGCCTACCCTTTCACTTTCCAAGTCTTCATGCTTCTATATCTAATTGCCTATATTTTCAGAGAAGCCAACCTTACTCAGATTAAGTTTGTCCAAGCCGAGAACTAAGTGCCAGGTTTAATATTTTTAAAACTCAATTTAAAAATAGTTAAACAGAGAATTTCAAATGGCAAACACTGATATTTACATCATCTACTCTTATAACTAACAGAAGGGGTAATCCTGAAACCTAGATGCAGTCGTACCTTTATATATGAAAGTATAAAAGCAGAAAGAGTAACCCAAAATTGTCTATTTCACAAATGCCTATCTAAACTAGTTATGTTCAATGGTGTCTGTCTTGATGCAACAATCTCTAGGAAGACCTTCTTCAGACCTAGCTCTACCACCAATAAGCGTGTGAACTTGGACAATCCAATCCTCCAGAACTCTCAGTTTCTTTCCTGTGCCTCAGAGGAGAGGACCAGAGCTGATGATCCCTCAGTTCCCTCTCAGACCTGAAATGCTGCTGTGGGGTCCTAAACACTCTATACTGAGCACAAAAAGACGGGGGGATCTTATATATACTCAAATTCTAAAATATAAAACTAACTCTGAGCATAGATCCTGAGTATTTTAGGGTTCTCTCCTATGGCGATAGAAAATCCCCAAATCTATATCCCTTTCTATCACAAGCAGTGGGTATATGGGTCCAAGGCACTAGAAATAATAAATATGTGTGTCAGAACAGCCATCTGCCCTCATGCTCACTGCTTTTCAAAGCAAAGCCCTCAAAGAACTCCATTATTATTTTCTGAGGGTACCGGTTAACATGTAGAATCCTAACCTGCCCCTTCCTTTAACCTAAAAAAAATTAAAATGTTGGCTGGCCATATTAACAAGCTCTCCAGGTTATTCTCTTGCACACTAACATTTGAGAACCACTGGCTAGGCACCAAGGAGAAGTGATTTACCTTAAAATAGCAAAATTTGAAATCCCATGTCCTTTCCTATTTTCAGATCATAATAAATAAAGAAATGAAACAGTGAAGAGAGAGGGAAGGAGGCAAAGATAGGGATGGGGACAGAAACAAAGTGCCAGTCAAAAATGATATTTACATAAAGTTTGTCTTTCAAAAATTTAGGAACAGACAAGAGACTCCATACTCATGTAAATATGTTAAAGGCACACAGGTGTCAACTGAAAGAGCTCCTGTGGCCAGAGAGGAGACAATATAAGCAACAAAATAAGTAGTGTTGGATTATAACCCAAAGCATAAAATAAATATCCATGAATCTATACTAATATTAAAAATTGTAAAAGAAAGAAAGAGGGGCACCTGGGTGGCTCAGTCAGTTAAGCTTCTGCCTTAGGCTCAGATCATGATCCAGGTCTCAAGGCAGGCTCCCTGTTCAGCAGGGAACCTGCTCCTCCCTCTCCCTCTGCCCCTCTCGCTCATGCTTTTCTCTCCTCTCTCTTTCAAATAAATAAATAACATCTGTGAAAAAGAAACAAACAAACAAACACAGAAGAAAGAGAAATCTCCCATGTAGAAGAATTTCAAACAATTTGTGCAGACATTCCACCCTCAAGTGGATGAGCATAGCTCATCCACTCTTATGTGTGGAATACACATAGTAACTTCCTTCTACAAAATATGTTATGAAAAAGTTAAAATAAATAATAATAATAATAATAATAATCACTTTACTATGGAGAAAGCTGACAAACACTACCTCAGCAAGATGATCAGATAGATACCAAGACTGATAAATCATGTTGATAGTATCTATCCTTTATATGATATAATAAAGATGGCAGTATATCTCTGTATATAATCCACAATCACAGATCATGAGATAAACGACAGACATGTCCCAACTGAGGGAGATTTTACAAAATACCCTACTTCTCAAGGTGTTCAACAACAACAAGGAAAGGCTGAAAAACTGTCACAATCCAGAGGAGCCTAAGAAAACATGAGGACAAGTGTAATGTGATGTGAGGGATGGGAACTTAGCAAAAACTAAGGAAATCTGAATAAAGTATGTATGGTCTTTGGTTAATGCAAATATTTTAATATTGATTCATTAGCTAATATTTGTACCGTACTAATATAAGATATCGATAATTGGAGACATCGAGTGCGAGGGCATGAGAATTCTCTGTACTGTCTTCTCAATTTCCCTGTAAATCTTTGGGGTTTTTTTCTAATAAATAAGATTTATTTTGAAAATTGACTTAAATGAATCAGGCTCCAAGTGTGAAGACACTTTAAGAATAGTTTAATTAATTTTTGCCTTATTCTTAAACAGTGCCTTCGATGGGAACAAAGTAAGAATTTTATATCAGAAGGAAAGAAAAACACTTAGAAACACGTATAATGCCTCCTCAACCTGAAAAGCAGGAAAGGATAATAAATAGCAAAAATCAGATAAAAATACTTCTTTTATATTAGACACCATATTGCAAGTGCATTTAAAATTAGCAATGCCTAACATTTATTTCCTTGACATTTGTCTTCCAAAGAGTTCACAGTGCTTCAGTGTCAGTTAAAAAATGATTCGTGGGAAATTTTTATTAAACCAGATTTACTGGGAAATTCCTGCCCAGATAATACTTTATTTTGATTTTATTCAGTTCCTTCCTAACCACTGAGCCTTTTAGTTAGAGCTTTCAACTATAGCAAATGCCTTAGAAGGCCAATTTTTAAGTTGCTATTATAATACCCTAATGGAATCACGTATCGTTTTCCTTCGCTCAGATATGGCACACAGTAGGCCCCTGATAAAATACTGAATGAGTGAATGGATAAAATTGCTTTTTATCATTTCATTCAGCAATTTCATTCTTATCTTGGTCCATTTCATGTTCTAATGTTTATCAACATCAACTCAAGAAGGTTAGGGATCCAGTAATTTATTAAGTATTTGGTGCATACCTACTATGTGCAAGGTGCTAGGAATACCAAGTTAACCAGACATAGATGCAGTGCCTATCTCCCTCCAGGCCATGCTGGTGGGAGAGACGGATACTAACCAAAAAGTGTCAGAAAGACAACTAGACAAGATTATAGTAGCCAATATAAAGGTAAATATACAGCTTACTACAAGTACATATATAAGAAGGCTTAGTCTAACTGGGGCCTCAGAGAAGATAACCAGAAGCAACATTTATATTAAGACATAGAGAAAGGAGAAGGTAAGTGGTGGAAGGAGAATATTATGAGGAAAAGGAAGGTTTCTGCCTCTGAATTGTAGGGCTCTGGGCAAGTCCCTTGAGCTTAGGCTCTGAACCTTCTTCTTTTTCTGCAAAACTGTGACAGTAATAATGCCTGTGCCATAGAGCTCTAATGAGTAAAGAGTTGGACTTTATTCGTACATTACCTAGGACGTTAGGAAGTACTTAATAAACATTTTCTGGTGGCCATAACAGCCTGGAGTCAGGCTTCCTGAGTTCGAATCCACTTAACTAGCTGTTTGACCTTGGACAAGATGTTTTCTTCCTATCCTTTAGTTGGCCCATCAAGATAACAGTACCTGCCCATAGGGTTGTTGGAGGATCCCAGGAGTTCTTTTATGTGAAGCATGACACAATTCTTGGCACATAATATGTGCCATATGAATGTTAACTTATATTAGCAATAAAGAAATCCTACAACAGTCCAATGAGGTGTTTAGAAATTATTCTATAGCTTTTAAGGCAATTGAAATTCAAAAAGAACCTAAGTGCCTGTCCGTGTTTACTTAGCTAACCAGTTCCATTATCTGAAACCCAAACACACAATTTCTGATTCTAACCTCACTCCAAGAGGCCTCCTCAAGCCCGAGGAAAAATTGCCTTCTTGGGATCTCAGGGAAGAATCCTTCACATAATAATATGACCATTGGTAATAATGTCTCTCGGTTCTTTCCAAATCCATAAAGATGCATTTCCTGATGAGTGACTGAGCTGTGAAGAAAGAGATGAGAAACCCTCATCCCTCTGAATTACTTGTGTCAGAATATTTTAACCATACTACTACGGATAGTAAATTATCCTGATTAACAGGAAATATGTCTCAGATTGGAATCTGAGCAATCAGATGGGCAGAGAAAAAACGCTTTGACTCGCTCTTCATCTTTTAAAGACAAAGGAGAGCTTTTCTATATACAAAGTCAGTGGTCAAGATAGCCTTAGGGAATAAGAGTCTGCAGCATCCAATCCCGCTGAACAGCCGGGAAGCCCACAATCCAGGTCTTCCTGATCCCAAATCCCTGGGCCTGTCCCCCAACACATGCTGCCAAGCTGAGGTCATTTGCAATTGCTCTCTTAGGAGCTCCGGGGAAGGAGGAAGGAGCTACATAGGATGGGACGGGACGCCCAGAGGCCGAGAAAATTAAGGCCATTCCACTTTAAGTTCAGCGTTAGCACACGTCCAGTCATCCCAGGCCCCTGGGAAGAAGAGCTGAAATTTACATTACTTCAGTCACAGCAAAAAAACAAAAGTTTACAGCTTAATGTCCTAGAGAGCCCCACATTAGCATAAGAAGTGAGCCCAGGTCAAGGGCAGGAAGCCTCTATTAGAATGAGAAAAGAGCTCAATGCCCTTGAAGGCCCCATTGCAAAATGTAAACAGAACTTGAGGAATTGCTCAAGCCCTTCTGGAGGTCCCCCAGACCACCCCTAAAAGTAAGCTAAAACCCACCTCGGGGTCCAAGTCTCTGCTCCGCTGTGTCGGGTATACTTGGACACAAGCTCGAGCTTGTAAATAAACCCTCCTGTGTTTGCATCAGTGTCGGCTTCTGGGTGGTTTCTTGGATTCACAATCTTGGGTACAACAGTCTGAGATAAAAAACAAAACCAAAAGAAGCTCGGACGCAGGCAGAGTGAAGGCAGGGTTCTGAGAGAAGCGGCGGAGACCCGGGGGCTTGGGGGCTCTTCTGCTGACTGGGGGGTGGGATGCTCAGCCCCAGAGCCAGAGGACCAACCCGCATCACGCCCTCCAGCGCTGAGTATCAGATAGCAGCACAGCGCCGCCCGCTGGAGGCCAGAGGCGCTGACGCCCACGCCGCCTCTGACTCCACAGGTGCATCTCCCAGGCACATGCGCAGCTGACAATCAGCCCCATGGCCCATCCCCAGACCCCGCACAGACCACTCGCTGACACCAAGTGGTCGGACCACGGAGGCTGCAGAGCTTCAGCTCTGCCTGGAAAGTAGGGTCTAGCTTCCTTTGTACTTTGGGCTTTATTTTCATTTATTTACTTTGATTCTTTTTTATTAATTGCTTTCTTTTAATTTTTTATCTCATTATTTTTTCCAGAAAAGGAAGAAAAAGAAAAACCAAGAAAACAATAACAACTGCCCTCCCCAAAAAAAACCCCACCAGATTATTTCACCTGCTTGTTAAAAGATTCTAAATCCCAAAATAGGAAACACAATTAAAGTACCATGAAAGTAAAAATAAGAAATATATAAGGTACATACATAAAAAAAAAACCAACTCCCTAACCCTATCTCTTACCCTTTTCCAAAACCGTACCCTGACCCTGACTCTGACCTAACCCCAACCATAACCCCTAACTAAACACTAACCCTAACACTACCCCAAACCCCTATCCTAATCCGAACCCTTGCCCTAACCCTAAACCTAGCCCTAACTTTAACCCTAACCCCTAACCTTAACCCCAACCCTAACTCACACCCTAACCCCTAACCCTAACTGCAAACCTAAGCCCAACCCTAACTCTAAGCATAACCCTAACCCCAACTCCTAACCTCCTGCCCTAATCCCTAAAGCCTAAACCCTAACCCTAACTCTAAACCCTGTCCCTAACCCTAACCACTATGCCTAATCCCTAACCCCCATCCTAACTCCTAACCACTGACCCTTACAATTATCCCTCACCCTAACCTCTAATCCGTAACCATAAGCATAAACACTAACCCCTAACATCTAACCTAAGCCTAACCACCAACTGTCTCCCCTCCCCTGACCCTACCATTCATTCTACCCATTCACTTACCCTGTGGTTCTGAGGAGTCCCTTCTGATGTGGACGTGGCCCCCAACGGCGCCTCCAGAGTCCTCTAGGGGGTCCTGAGGAAGCCGGGGTCCTGTGAGTGCAGACGCGGCCCCACGTGTTCCTGAGTCATAGTCAGTGGGGTCCTGAGGACGCCGGGTCTCCTGTCACTGTGGACTAGGTCTCACATCCTCTGGAAGCCTCACAGAGGGTCCTCAGGAGGCCGGAGGCTCCTGTCAGCCTGGACATGGCCCCACGTCCCCCCGGAAACTCACCGCGGGTCCTGAGGAGGCTGTAGACTCCTTTCAGCATAGACGCAGCCCCATATGTCCCAAAGCCAAAGTGCACGTCCTCAGGAGGACGGGGGTCCTGTCAGTGTTGACGTGGCCCCACATTTTCCTCAAGCCTCACCATAAGACCTGAGGAGGCTGGGGGCTCCTGTCAGCATGGACGTGGCCCCAAATCTTCCCAAACCTTCACGTGGGTCCTGAGGAGGTCGGAGACTCCTGTCAGTGTGGATGCGGCACCCACATCTTTCTTAGGCCTCACCGCAGGCCCTGACAAGGCTGGGGTCTTCTGTCCGCATGGACGCATTCCCATTTTCCCGAAGTCTACACCGGGGGTCCTGAGGAAGTCGGCGTCTGGTTGTGTGGATGTGGCCCACGTCCTCCCAAAACGTCACCCTGTGTTCTGAGGAATCCGGGGTTCCTGTCACCGTGGATGTGGCCCCCCAGGTTCCAGAAGCCTCAACTTATGTCCTGAGGGGCCTGGGAGCTCCTGCCAGAGTGGACGCGGCACCACATCTTCCTGAAGCCTCCCCGCGGTTCCTGAGGTGGCCCAGGGGCTCCTGTCTGCGTGGATGTTGGCCCACATCTTCCTGAAGCCTCACCGCGGGTCCTGAGGAGACCGGGGGCTCCTGACAGCGTGAACGTGGCCCAATGTCCTCCTGAAGCCTCACTGCGGGTCCTGAGGAGGCTGCGGCTCATCAGCGTGGACGCGACCCCACCTCCTCCTCAGGCCTCCCCAGCACAGGCTGGCTCCTGTTAGTGCAAGCGGACGAAGCTTACTGCGCATGCGCGATCCTTGGGCGGCGTCCTGGGGTCGGGGCGCCCCCTGCGGGTCCGCTTAGGCACTGCAAGAGGCCGTGCAGGAGAGCGTGTCCCTGCGCCCGGGGCCACACCTGCCTCCTAGGCTCCAGCTGAGGCCTGTGAGCTTCGGGTAACGTCTCACTGAAACGAGCCCACACCCGGCTTACTCAGAAATACTTAAGGACGATGAATTGGAGCCCACAGGACGCAAAATGAAATGTGGACCAGACTTTTACCACGTCCTACAAAACTCACTCACACCGTCTTCCACTGTGGGCAGGACCGCGGGCTGGTGCAGCCACCCTGGAAACAGTGTGGAGGCTCCTCTGAAGTTACAAATAGAGCCGCCCTGCGACCAGCAGGTGCTCAGCCTGGAGCTCACTCCGAAGATACAGATGCAGTGAGACTCCGGGACAACTGCACCCCAATGTCCACAGCAGCGGGTCCACAGTAGCCACACTGTGAGAGGACCTCGGTGCCTT
>NW_024571049.1:0-6984 GCF_018345385.1 Vulpes lagopus | reverse complement strand
TTCCACTTGCGTCTCACAAGCCTCTGACAAACGGCTGTGGTGCAGATGTTGGAAACTCTTTCTGCAGGCAGTGTGCAACTGTGAGGGACTGAGGGTGAGCTCAACTCTCCGAAGTAAGTTGCTTTCGGACAAGGCGTTCAGCTAGCTTCTCTCGTATGGCACTTAGGATGTCGCACCTGGCTCACACAGGAAATACTAGGAAATCGCTGGGTTGAGCTTGGATGCACTAGTCTTGTGGGCCGGGACTTTCCACTTACCTCTCACAACACTTCAGGCACGCATCGGGGCTAGGCCTGTTAGGAGCGCGGTGTACGTGCAGGCAGGATGTGGGAGGGACAGTCCATAAGCCCAACTCTCGGAAGTGTGTATGCTTTGCAGGCAGATGTCTGCTAGACACTTTGATGGGAGCTAGGACCGAGCTACACTCTCATTGAACAAGGACGTTTGCAATGTCTGCATTGAGATCAGATACACCTGAGGAGAATCCTGTCACTTCCACATGCTCTTCACACAACCTCTTCCGGCACCTAACATAAGGATGCTGGGACCTACGTCTACGGGCAGTCAGAATGCGGGAGGGTCCTGCCCTGAACTCAGCTCGCACAAGGAAGCACGCCTACAAGCCAGCTTTCAACTAGCTGCGTTCCTCGGGCACTGAGAACGTAACAGTGTTCTAAGCCAGGAGGTACCCAGAATACCACTCCACTGCAGCTGGAGACACCCTCCAGGTCTGCTTATTCCACTTGCGTCTCACAAGCCTCTGACAAACGGCTGTGGTGCAGATGTTGGAAACTCTTTCTGCAGGCAGTGTGCAACTGTGAGGGACTGAGGGTGAGCTCAACTCTCCGAAGTAAGTTGCTTTCGGACAAGGCGTTCAGCTAGCTTCTCTCGTATGGCACTTAGGATGTCGCACCTGGCTCACACAGGAAATACTAGGAAATCGCTGGGTTGAGCTTGGATGCACTAGTCTTGTGGGCCGGGACTTTCCACTTACCTCTCACAACACTTCAGGCACGCATCGGGGCTAGGCCTGTTAGGAGCGCGGTGTACGTGCAGGCAGGATGTGGGAGGGACAGTCCATAAGCCCAACTCTCGGAAGTGTGTATGCTTTGCAGGCAGATGTCTGCTAGACACTTTGATGGGAGCTAGGACCGAGCTACACTCTCATTGAACAAGGACGTTTGCAATGTCTGCATTGAGATCAGATACACCTGAGGAGAATCCTGTCACTTCCACATGCTCTTCACACAACCTCTTCCGGCACCTAACATAAGGATGCTGGGACCTACGTCTACGGGCAGTCAGAATGCGGGAGGGTCCTGCCCTGAACTCAGCTCGCACAAGGAAGCACGCCTACAAGCCAGCTTTCAACTAGCTGCGTTCCTCGGGCACTGAGAACGTAACAGTGTTCTAAGCCAGGAGGTACCCAGAATACCACTCCACTGCAGCTGGAGACACCCTCCAGGTCTGCTTATTCCACTTGCGTCTCACAAGCCTCTGACAAACGGCTGTGGTGCAGATGTTGGAAACTCTTTCTGCAGGCAGTGTGCAACTGTGAGGGACTGAGGGTGAGCTCAACTCTCCGAAGTAAGTTGCTTTCGGACAAGGCGTTCAGCTAGCTTCTCTCGTATGGCACTTAGGATGTCGCACCTGGCTCACACAGGAAATACTAGGAAATCGCTGGGTTGAGCTTGGATGCACTAGTCTTGTGGGCCGGGACTTTCCACTTACCTCTCACAACACTTCAGGCACGCATCGGGGCTAGGCCTGTTAGGAGCGCGGTGTACGTGCAGGCAGGATGTGGGAGGGACAGTCCATAAGCCCAACTCTCGGAAGTGTGTATGCTTTGCAGGCAGATGTCTGCTAGACACTTTGATGGGAGCTAGGACCGAGCTACACTCTCATTGAACAAGGACGTTTGCAATGTCTGCATTGAGATCAGATACACCTGAGGAGAATCCTGTCACTTCCACATGCTCTTCACACAACCTCTTCCGGCACCTAACATAAGGATGCTGGGACCTACGTCTACGGGCAGTCAGAATGCGGGAGGGTCCTGCCCTGAACTCAGCTCGCACAAGGAAGCACGCCTACAAGCCAGCTTTCAACTAGCTGCGTTCCTCGGGCACTGAGAACGTAACAGTGTTCTAAGCCAGGAGGTACCCAGAATACCACTCCACTGCAGCTGGAGACACCCTCCAGGTCTGCTTATTCCACTTGCGTCTCACAAGCCTCTGACAAACGGCTGTGGTGCAGATGTTGGAAACTCTTTCTGCAGGCAGTGTGCAACTGTGAGGGACTGAGGGTGAGCTCAACTCTCCGAAGTAAGTTGCTTTCGGACAAGGCGTTCAGCTAGCTTCTCTCGTATGGCACTTAGGATGTCGCACCTGGCTCACACAGGAAATACTAGGAAATCGCTGGGTTGAGCTTGGATGCACTAGTCTTGTGGGCCGGGACTTTCCACTTACCTCTCACAACACTTCAGGCACGCATCGGGGCTAGGCCTGTTAGGAGCGCGGTGTACGTGCAGGCAGGATGTGGGAGGGACAGTCCATAAGCCCAACTCTCGGAAGTGTGTATGCTTTGCAGGCAGATGTCTGCTAGACACTTTGATGGGAGCTAGGACCGAGCTACACTCTCATTGAACAAGGACGTTTGCAATGTCTGCATTGAGATCAGATACACCTGAGGAGAATCCTGTCACTTCCACATGCTCTTCACACAACCTCTTCCGGCACCTAACATAAGGATGCTGGGACCTACGTCTACGGGCAGTCAGAATGCGGGAGGGTCCTGCCCTGAACTCAGCTCGCACAAGGAAGCACGCCTACAAGCCAGCTTTCAACTAGCTGCGTTCCTCGGGCACTGAGAACGTAACAGTGTTCTAAGCCAGGAGGTACCCAGAATACCACTCCACTGCAGCTGGAGACACCCTCCAGGTCTGCTTATTCCACTTGCGTCTCACAAGCCTCTGACAAACGGCTGTGGTGCAGATGTTGGAAACTCTTTCTGCAGGCAGTGTGCAACTGTGAGGGACTGAGGGTGAGCTCAACTCTCCGAAGTAAGTTGCTTTCGGACAAGGCGTTCAGCTAGCTTCTCTCGTATGGCACTTAGGATGTCGCACCTGGCTCACACAGGAAATACTAGGAAATCGCTGGGTTGAGCTTGGATGCACTAGTCTTGTGGGCCGGGACTTTCCACTTACCTCTCACAACACTTCAGGCACGCATCGGGGCTAGGCCTGTTAGGAGCGCGGTGTACGTGCAGGCAGGATGTGGGAGGGACAGTCCATAAGCCCAACTCTCGGAAGTGTGTATGCTTTGCAGGCAGATGTCTGCTAGACACTTTGATGGGAGCTAGGACCGAGCTACACTCTCATTGAACAAGGACGTTTGCAATGTCTGCATTGAGATCAGATACACCTGAGGAGAATCCTGTCACTTCCACATGCTCTTCACACAACCTCTTCCGGCACCTAACATAAGGATGCTGGGACCTACGTCTACGGGCAGTCAGAATGCGGGAGGGTCCTGCCCTGAACTCAGCTCGCACAAGGAAGCACGCCTACAAGCCAGCTTTCAACTAGCTGCGTTCCTCGGGCACTGAGAACGTAACAGTGTTCTAAGCCAGGAGGTACCCAGAATACCACTCCACTGCAGCTGGAGACACCCTCCAGGTCTGCTTATTCCACTTGCGTCTCACAAGCCTCTGACAAACGGCTGTGGTGCAGATGTTGGAAACTCTTTCTGCAGGCAGTGTGCAACTGTGAGGGACTGAGGGTGAGCTCAACTCTCCGAAGTAAGTTGCTTTCGGACAAGGCGTTCAGCTAGCTTCTCTCGTATGGCACTTAGGATGTAGCACCTGGCTCACACAGGAAATACTAGGAAATCGCTGGGTTGAGCTTGGATGCACTAGTCTTGTGGGCCGGGACTTTCCACTTACCTCTCACAACACTTCAGGCACGCATCGGGGCTAGGCCTGTTAGGAGCGCGGTGTACGTGCAGGCAGGATGTGGGAGGGACAGTCCATAAGCCCAACTCTCGGAAGTGTGTATGCTTTGCAGGCAGATGTCTGCTAGACACTTTGATGGGAGCTAGGACCGAGCTACACTCTCATTGAACAAGGACGTTTGCAATGTCTGCATTGAGATCAGATACACCTGAGGAGAATCCTGTCACTTCCACATGCTCTTCACACAACCTCTTCCGGCACCTAACATAAGGATGCTGGGACCTACGTCTACGGGCAGTCAGAATGCGGGAGGGTCCTGCCCTGAACTCAGCTCGCACAAGGAAGCACGCCTACAAGCCAGCTTTCAACTAGCTGCGTTCCTCGGGCACTGAGAACGTAACAGTGTTCTAAGCCAGGAGGTACCCAGAATACCACTCCACTGCAGCTGGAGACACCCTCCAGGTCTGCTTATTCCACTTGCGTCTCACAAGCCTCTGACAAACGGCTGTGGTGCAGATGTTGGAAACTCTTTCTGCAGGCAGTGTGCAACTGTGAGGGACTGAGGGTGAGCTCAACTCTCCGAAGTAAGTTGCTTTCGGACAAGGCGTTCAGCTAGCTTCTCTCGTATGGCACTTAGGATGTCGCACCTGGCTCACACAGGAAATACTAGGAAATCGCTGGGTTGAGCTTGGATGCACTAGTCTTGTGGGCCGGGACTTTCCACTTACCTCTCACAACACTTCAGGCACGCATCGGGGCTAGGCCTGTTAGGAGCGCGGTGTACGTGCAGGCAGGATGTGGGAGGGACAGTCCATAAGCCCAACTCTCGGAAGTGTGTATGCTTTGCAGGCAGATGTCTGCTAGACACTTTGATGGGAGCTAGGACCGAGCTACACTCTCATTGAACAAGGACGTTTGCAATGTCTGCATTGAGATCAGATACACTGAGGAGAATCCTGTCACTTCCACATGCTCTTCACACAACCTCTTCCGGCACCTAACATAAGGATGCTGGGACCTACGTCTACGGGCAGTCAGAATGCGGGAGGGTCCTGCCCTGAACTCAGCTCGCACAAGGAAGCACGCCTACAAGCCAGCTTTCAACTAGCTGCGTTCCTCGGGCACTGAGAACGTAACAGTGTTCTAAGCCAGGAGGTACCCAGAATACCACTCCACTGCAGCTGGAGACACCCTCCAGGTCTGCTTATTCCACTTGCGTCTCACAAGCCTCTGACAAACGGCTGTGGTGCAGATGTTGGAAACTCTTTCTGCAGGCAGTGTGCAACTGTGAGGGACTGAGGGTGAGCTCAACTCTCCGAAGTAAGTTGCTTTCGGACAAGGCGTTCAGCTAGCTTCTCTCGTATGGCACTTAGGATGTCGCACCTGGCTCACACAGGAAATACTAGGAAATCGCTGGGTTGAGCTTGGATGCACTAGTCTTGTGGGCCGGGACTTTCCACTTACCTCTCACAACACTTCAGGCACGCATCGGGGCTAGGCCTGTTAGGAGCGCGGTGTACGTGCAGGCAGGATGTGGGAGGACAGTCCATAGCCAACATCTGGAAGTGTGTATGCTTGCAGGCAGATGTCTGCTAGACACTTTGTGGGGCTAGGCCGAGCTACCTCTCATTGAACAAGGCCCTTTGCAATGTCTGCATTGAGATCGATACCTGAGGAGAATCTGTCATTCCCACATGCTCTTCACAAACTCTTCGGCACTAAATAGATGCTGGGACCTAGTCTAGGCAGTCGAATGCGGGAGGTTCCGCCTTGAACTCAGCTCACAAGGAAGACGCCTACAAGCAGCTTTCAACAGCTGCGTTCCCGGGCACTGAGACGTAACGTGTTCTAAGCAGGAGGTACCAGAATACACTCACTGCACGGAGACCCTCAGTCTGCTTTTCACTGCGTTCACAAGCCTCGTGACAAACGGTGTGTTGCAGAGTGGACTCTTTCTGCAGGCAGTGCAACTGTGAGGGACTGAGGTGCTCAACTCCCGAAGTAAGTAGCTTTGGACAAGGCTTAGCTAGCTTCTCGTTATGGACTAGGATGTCGCACTGGCTCACACAGGAAATACTAGGAAATCGCTGGGTGAGCTTGAGCTCTCTAGTCTTGTGGCGGGACTTCCACTTACTACTACAACACTTCGGAGCTGGGGCTAGGCCTGTTAGGGGCGTTTACTCTAGCAGATGTGAGGGACAGTCCATAGCCACTCTGGAGTGTGTTGCTTGCAGGCAGATGTCTGCTGACATGTAGCTAGGACCGAGTATTCATTGACAAGGCGTTTGCAATGTCTGATTGAGATCAGTAACCTGGGAGAACCTGTCACTTCACATGCTCTTCAAAACTTTCGCACTACATAAGGATGCTGGTCACCTCGTCTACACAAATCGGGAGTCCTGCCTGACTCGCTCCACAGGGAGCAGCTACAAGCCAGCTTTCATACTCGCCGGAATGAACCTAACAGGTTCTAGCGGAGGTACCAGAATACATCACCAGGGGACACCTCCGTCTGTATTCCCTTCTTCACAGCCTCTGACAAACGGCTGTGGTGCAGATGTTGGAAACTCTTCTGCAGGCGTGTGCAACTGTGGGGACTGAGGGTGAGCTCAACCTCCGAAGTAAGTTGCTTTGACAAGCGTTAGCTAGTTCTTGTAGCACTGGTGTCACCGCAAAAGGAAATATGGAAATCGTGGTTGAGCTTGGTGCATTTCTGTGCCGACTTTCCACTTACCTCACACATCGGCAGCATCGGGCGGCCTGTTGGAGCGGGTACGTGCAGGCAGGAGTGGAGGACGTCCAAACCCAACTCTCGAGGTAGCTTTGGGAGATGTCGCTAGCACTTGATGGGGCTGGCCGAGACATTCATTGAAAAGCGTTTTCAATGTCTCATAATCGATACATAGGAGAATCCGTCCTTCAATGTTCCACCTTCGCGCACTAAAAGTCGGGACTTCTACGGGCGTCAGAATGCGGAGGTCCTGCCCTAACAGGTCACAAGAACACCCCTCAAGACACTCACTGCTTTCCACT
>NW_024571048.1:0-20378 GCF_018345385.1 Vulpes lagopus | reverse complement strand
CTCTCAAAAAAAAAAAAACCCCACCAGATTATTTCACCTGCTTCTTAAAAGATTCTAAATCCCAAAATAGGAAACACAATTAAAGTACCATGAAAGTAAAAATAAGAAATATATAAGGTACATACATGAAAAAAACCAATTCCCTAAGCTATCTCTTACCCTTTTCCAAACCGTACCCTGACCCTGACTCTGACCTAACCCCAACCATAACCCTAACCAAACACTAACCCTAACACTACCCAAACCCCTATCCTAATCCGAACCCTTGCCTAACCCTAAACCTAGCCCTAACTTTAACCCTAACCCTAACCCAACCCTAACTCACACCCTAACCCTAACCCTAACTGCAAACCTAAGCCCAACCCTAACTCTAACCATAACCCTAACCCTAACTCCTAACCTCTGCCTTAATCCCTAAAGCCTAAGCCCTAACCCTAACTCTAAACCCTGTCCTAATCCTAACCCCTATGCCTAATCCCTAACCCCCATCCTAACTCCTAACCACTGACCCTTACAATTATCCCTCACCCTAACCTCTAATCCGTAACCATAAGCATAAACACTAACCCCTAACATCTAACGAAACCTAACCACCTACTGTCTCCCCCCCCCTGACCCTACCATTCATTCTACCCAATCACTTACCCTGTGGTTCTGAGGAGTCCATTCTGATGTGGACGTGGCTCCCAACGGCGCCTCCAGAGTCCTCTAGGGGGTCCTGAGGAAGCCGGGCTCCTGTGAGTGCAGACGCGGCCTCACGTGTTCCTGAGTTATAGTCAGCAGGGTCCTGAGGACGCTGGGTCTCCTGTCACTGTGGACTAGGTCTCACATCCTCTGGAAGCCTCACAGCAGGTCCTCAGGAGGCCGGAGGCTCCTGTCAGCCAGGACATGGCTCCATCGGCCCCCAGAACCACAACCGTGGGTCCTGAGGAGGCCTGTAGCTCCTTTCAGCATAGACGCAGCCCCATATGTCCCCCAAAGCCAAAGTGCAGGGTCCTGAGGAGGACGGGGGTCCTGTCAGTGTTGACGTGGCCCCCACATTTTTCCTCAAGCCCTCACATAGACCTGAGGAGGCTGGGGGCTCCTGTCGGCAATGGTCGTGGCACCCAAATCTTCCCAAACCTTCACCAGAGGGGTCCTGAGGAGGTCGGAGACTCCTGTCAGTGTGGATGCGGCACCCACATCTTTCTTAGGCCTCACCGCAGGCCCTGACAAGGCTGGGGGTCTTCTGTCCGCATGGACGCATCCCCATTTTCCCGAAGTCTACACCGGGGGTCCTGAGGAAGTCAGCGTCTGGTTGTGTGGATGTGGCCCCACGTCCTCCCAAAACGTCACCACGTGTTCTGAGGAAGCCGGGGGTCCTGTCACCGTGGATGCGGCCCCCAGGTTCCAGAAGCCTCAACTTTTATCTGAGGGGCCTGGGAGCTCCTGCCAGAGTGGAGGTGGCACCACATCTTCCTGAAGCCTCCCCGTGGTTCCTGAGGTGGTCCAGGGGCTCCTGTCTGCGTGGATGTTGGCCCACATCTTCCTGAAGCCTCACCGCGGGTCCTAAGGAGACCACGGTTCCTGTCAGCGTGATTGCCGCCCAATATCCCCCTGAAGACTCCCCGCGGGTCCTGAGGAGGCTGCAGCTCATCAGCGTGGACGCGTCCCCACATCGTCCTCAGGCCTCCCCAGCACAGGCGGGCTCCTGGTTGTGCAGGCGGATGAGACCTACTGCGCATGCGGGCTCCCTGTGCGGGACCTGGGCTCAGGCGCCCCCTGTGGGACGCTCAGGCGCTGTAGGAGGCCTTGAAGGAGGCGGCCTGCCTGCACCGAGGCCACACCTGCCTCCTTCCAGGCTCCAGCTGAGGCCTGTTAGCTTCGGAAACGTCTCACTGAAACGGGGCCCAACACCCGGCTTCCCCAGAAATACTTAAGGCCCCTGAGAAGAAGAGCTGAAATTTACATTACCTTTTAACTAGCAGGCCAAAATAATCTGTTTCTTTGGGGAGGGAGGGCAGTTGTTATTGGTTTTCTTGGTTTTTCTTTTCTTCTTCTTTCTTTTCTGGAAAAAATAATGAGATGGAGAAATTCACCTCCATAAAATAACATGAGGTAGTACTCAGAGCCAGGAAGTGCATCAATACGCATATAGGATGTCTAACTAGAGTTAAAAACAATGATTATAAAGATAGCAGCTGGGCTGGAAAAAGAGCACAGAAGAAAACTAGAGAATCCCTTACCGTAGAAATAAAAGAACTAAAATCTAGTCAGGCCAACGTTAAAAATGCTATAACTGAGATGCAGTCCCAAGAAAGGTTATGGACCACAGAGGGAGACTGAGGGAACTCAGCCACTTATTAAAACAATAACATTCATATCATCGGAGACTCAGAAGAAAAGGGCGCAGAAGTTTTATTTGAACGAATTATGTAAACTTCTATAACCTGAGGAAGGACACAGACACTGAAATCGAGAGACAGAGAACTCCCAATAAATTCAACAGAAGCTGACCATCACCCAGGCACATCCGAGTCAAAGTCACAAAATACACAGACGAGAAAAGAATCCTGAAAGCAGTGGAGGTGGGGCTTTGGGTGGGGTAGTCCTTACCTACAAGGGAGGATGAATCAGTTTGCAGCAGATCTGTTCACAAACTTGGCAAGCCAGAAGGAAGTTGGAAGGAAATATTCAATATGCTGAATGGGAAAAGTATGCAGCCAAGAATTCTTTCTTCTGTTTTTTTAAGAATAATCATCAAAACTTATTTAATCTCACAAGGAAGAAATTAAAAATTTCTGAACAAAAAATGCCATTTTCCTCAATCGTAATAGCAAAAATTTATTGTTTTTAATTTTTTTTTAATTGGAGTTCAATTTGTAAGAATTCTTTCTTCAGCAAGGCTGTCATTCAGCATAGAAGGAGAGATAAAGAGTTTCCCAGACAGGCAAAAAATAAAGGAGTTCATGACCACTAAACCAGTCCAGTAAGGAATTTTAAGAGGGACTCTTCTAGTGGGGGAAAAAAAGAGACCAAAAGCAACAAAGACTAGAAAGGACCAGAGAACGTCACCAAAAACACCAACTCTACTGGTAACACAAAGGCACTAAGTTTATATCTTTCAGTAATCACTCTGAATGCTGATAGACTAAATGCTCCAATCAAAAGATATAGGGTATCACAGTGGCTTAAAAAACATGATCTGGGATGCCTGGGTGGCTCAGGGGTTGAGCATCTGCTTTGGCTCGGGTCATGATCCCAGGGTCCCGGGGGATCAAGTCCCACATCAGGCTCCCTGAATGGAGCCTCATTTTCCCTCTGCCTATACCTCTGCCTCTCTGTGTCTCTCATGAATACATAAATAAAATCTTTACAAAAGAAAAAAGATAAAAAGATGAGAAAGGACCCAAATAAAATCACAAATGAGAAAAGAGAAATAACAACCAATACTAGAAAAAAAAGAACTAACACTAGAGAAATACACAGATTATAAGAGAACATTATGAAAAATTATATGCCAGCAACCTACAACCTGGAAGAAATAGATCAATTCCTTCCTAGAAATATATAACATAGCAAAAATGGAAAAGGAAGAAATAAGAAACTTGAACAGACAGATAACCAGCAAAGAAATTGAATTAGCAATCAAAAATCTCCCAACAGGAGATGCTTAGATCAATAGAACAGAATGGAAAGCTGAAACAAGATACAAACCTATAACTCTATGATCGCTTAATCTTCAACAAAGCAGGAAAGAATATCCAATGGCAAAAAGACAGTCTCTTCAACAAACCCTAATCCTGACCCCAGGATAATAACAAATTGTGTTGGGAAAACCGGGCAGCCACATGCAGAAGAATGAAACTGGACCACTTTCTTACACCATGTATATAAAAAATAAATTCAAAATAGATTAAAGACCTAAATGTGAGACCTTTTCTCACAGAGAAAAGGAAAGCCCCTGCTGACTGGGGGACGGGATGATCAGCCCCAGAGCCAGAGGACCAACCCGCATCACGCCCTCCAGCGCTGAGTATCAGATAGCAGCACAGCGCCGCCCGCTGGAGGCCAGAGGCGCTGACGCCCACGCCGCCTCTGACTCCACAGGTGCATCTCCCAGGCACATGCGCATCTGACAATCAGCCCCATGGCCCATCCCCAGACCCCGCACAGACCACTCGCTGACAATGTGAGACCTTTTCTCACATTTAGAAAAGAAGAAAAAGAAGAAAAGATAGGCAGCAATGTCTTTGACATTGGCCATTGGATCTTCTTTCTAGATATGCCTCTGAGGCGAGGGAAACAAAAGCAAAAATACTATTGGGACTTCATCAAATTGAAAAGCATCCGCAAAGTGAAGGAAACAACCACAGCTAAAAGGCAACATACAAAATGAGAGGAGATATTTGTAAACAACACATCCAATAAAGAGTTAGTATCCAAAATATATAAAGCAAATATAAATCTCAGCAACCTAAAGACAAATTATCCAACTGCAGATGGGCAGAAGACATGAATGGACTTTGTCTCTGACAGGACATCCAGATGGCCGCCAGACACACGGAAAGACACTCAGCGTCACCTATCATCAGGGAAATGCAAACCAAAACCACAATGAGATGTCACCTGACAGCCGTCAGAATGGCTAAAATCAACAACACAAGAAACAACAGGTGTTGGTGAGGCTATGGAGAAGGGGGAGCCCCCTTACACTCCTGGTGGGCATGTGAACAGGTGCAGCCACTGTGGAAAACAGTGTGGAGGGTCCTCAAGAAGTTAAAAATAGAGCTACCCTACGATTCCAAAATTGCACAGCTAGGTATTTACCGCGAGGATACAAAAGTAGTTTAGTAGATTCGAAGAGGGACACGCAGCCCACTGTTTGTAGCAGCGTTATCAACAACAGCCAAACTGTGCATACAGCCCAGATGTCCATCGACAGATGAATGGGCAGAGACGATGTGGTAAATATACACACTACGACATCACTCGGTCGTCAGAAGGGATGAAATGAAGCCATTTACAATGACGTGGGAGAAGTGGAAAGGACTTATGCTAAATGAACTCATTCAGTCAGAGAAAGACAGTTACCAAATACCATACAATTGCATTCACATGTGAATTTTAAGAAACCAAACAAAGGGGCGGAGGGGGTGGATGAGAGAAGCAAACCAAGAAACACACTCTTAACCACAGAGAATAAACTAATAAATACCAGAGGAAGGTGAGGGGGATGGGGAATCAGGGGATGGGGATAGTGGAGGGCACCTGTGACCAGTACCAGGCGTTGTATCCAAGGGTTGAATCACTATGTGGTAGACCTGAAACTATATCATACTGTGTTTACAAACAGGATTACAAGTAAAACTCTAAAATAATAATTGGTAGTATTGATGAAATATGTGCGCACAAGAGATAAAATCAGAAAGGCAACTGAAAATCCACATAAAGAGTATTTAGAGCCACAAGTCCCCTCCTTAGCTCAGCTCAGGAGAAGCGTGCCATGTCTTTTCTGACCCCAGCAGAAGCCTGGATTTTGATGCTCTGGGGAGGCCACTGACTTGGTGGAGTCAGGCTATCTTTGAACCCAAAACCTCAATAGAGTGCATAAAACTAAACTGCCCAAGATACTACGAGTCCCAGTGCAGGCACATGCCAAGCCTCAAACTCTAACCATACACAGCCATAACCCTAACCCTACGCTTAAGCCTAATGTTAACCTAACCCTTGAACAAGACCTATCACTAATCAAAAACCAAACACAAACCCCAAGACTGAAACACATTCACTGAATCTTCCTGCCAACCCTCACCCTAACTCCTAACCCTAACCTTAACTTAATGTACTCAAATGCTATTCCTAATCTTAGATTCCTAATCTTTACCCTAACCCTAACCCTCTAATACTAATGCTATCTCATACCCCAAACTGTACCCTAACCTGTACCCTAAAACTAACTCCTAAGCCACTCCCTAACCCTATCTCTTACCCTTTTCCAAAACCGTACCCTGACCCTGACCCTGACCTAACCCCAACCATAACCCCTAACTAAACACTAACCCTAACACTACCCCAAACCCCTATCCTAATCCGAACCCTTGCCCTAACCCTAAACCTAGCCCCAACTTTAACCCTAACCCCTAACCTTAACCCCAACCCTAACTCACACCCTAACCCCTAACCCTAACTGCAAACCTAAGCCCAACCCTAACTCTAACCATAACCCTAACCCCAACTCCTAACCTCCTGCCCTAATCCCTAAAGCCTAAACCCTAACCCTAACTCTAAACCCTGTCCCTAACCCGAAACCCTATGCCTAATCCCTAACCCCCATCCTAACTCCTAACCACTGACCCTTACAATTATCCCTCACCCTAACCTCTAATCCGTAACCATAAGCATAAACACTAACCCCTAACATCTAACGAAACCTAACCACCAACTGTCTCCCCTCCCCTGACCCTACCATTCATTCTACCCATTCACTTACCCTGTGGTTCTGAGGAGTCCCTTCTGATGTGGACGTGGCCCCCAACGGCGCCTCCAGAGTCCTCTAGGGGGTCCTGAGGAAGCCGGGCTCCTGTGAGCGCAGACGCAGCCTCACGTGTTCCTGAGTCATAGTCAGTGGGGTCCTGTGGACACCGGGTCTCCTGTCACTGTGGACTAGGTCTCACATCCTCTGGAAGCCTCCCAGCAGGTCCTCAGGAGGCTGGAGGCTCCTGTCAGCTGGACATGGCCCCACGTCCCCCCGGAAACTCACCGCGGGTCCTGAGGAGGCTGTAGACTCCTATCAGCATAGACACAGCCCCATATGTCCCAAAGCCAAAGTGCAGGTCCTGAGGAGGACGGGGGTCCTGTCAGTGTTGACGTGGCCCCACATTTTCCTCAAGCCTCACCATAAGACCTGAGGAGGCTGGGGGCTCCTGTCAGCATGGACGTGGCCCCAAATCTTCCCAAACCTTCACAGTGGGTCCTGAGGAAGTCAGCGTCTGGTTGTGTGGATGTGGCCCCACGTCCTCCCAAAACGTCACCCTGTGTTCTGAGGAAGCCGGGGTTCCTGTCACCGTGGATGTGGCCCCCAGGTTCCAGAAGCCTCAACTTATGTACTGAGGGGCCTGGGAGCTCCTGCCAGAGTGGACGCGGCACCACATCTTCCTGAAGCCTCCCCGCGGTTCCTGAGGCGGCCCAGGGGCTCCTGTCTGCGTGGATGTTGGCCCACATCTTCCTGAAGCCTCACCGCGGGTCCTGAGGAGACCGGGGCTCCTGACAGCGTGAACGTGGCCCAATGTCCTCCTGAAGCCTCACTGCGGGTTCTGAGGAGGCTGCGGCTCATCAGCGTGGATGCGACCCCACCTCCTCCTCAGGCCTCCCAAGCACAGGCTGGCTCCTGTTAGTGCAAGAGGACAAGGCTTACTGCGCATGCGCGATCCTTGGGTGGGTTCTGGGGTCGGGCGCCCCCTGCGGGACGCTTAGGCACTGCAAGAGGCCGTGCAGGAGGTGGTGTCCCTGCGCCCGGGGCCACACCTGCCTCCTTCCAGGCTCCAGCTGAGGCCTGTGAGCTTCGGAAACGTCTCACTGAAACGGAGCCCAACACCCGGCTTTCTCAGAAATACTTAAGGACGATGAATTGGAGCCCACAGGACGCAAAATGAAATGTGGACCAGACTTTTACCACGTCCTACCAAACCCACTCAACCCTCTTCCACTGTGGGCAGGACCGCGGGCTGGTGCAGCCACCCTGGAAACAGTGTGGAGGCTCCTCAGGAAGTTACAAATAGAGCCGCCCTGCGACCAGCAGGTGCTCGGCCTGGAGCTCACTCCGAAGATACAGATGCAGTGAGACTCCGGGACAACTGCACCCCAATGTCCACAGCAGGCGGGTCCACAGTAGCCACACTGTGAGAGGAGCCTCGGTGCCTTCAGACAGATGATGGATAAAGAGGATGGGAGATAGATGATGGTAATAGATGATAGATAGATAGATGATAGGAATGTTACTCAGCTATCAAAGAGAAGGAAATCTTGCCATTTGCAATGACGTGGATAGAACTAGAGGGATCATGTTAAGCGAAATCAGTCAGTCAGGAAAGAAAATGGCCGTATGGTGTCATTCATAGGTGAAATTAAAGAAGCAAAGCAGATGGACATCTGTGAAGGGAAGGAAAAACAAATAAGATGAAAACAGAGATGGAGGAAAAAGAGACTCCATCACAGGAAACAAACTGAGGGTCGCTGGAGGGGAGGGAAGTGGAGGGACAGGGTAACTGGTAGACGGGCATGAAGGAGGGCACGTGATGTCATGAGCACTGGTGTTATCTCCAACTGGTGAATCCCTGAAGTCTATCTCTGAAAGTATAATACACTATACTGTTAATTAATTGGGTTTAAATTAAATTAAGTTTAAAAAATCAGTTGACTGTATCAGAGTGCATTTTCTTCCAGGCTCTCTATTCTGCTCCTTCAGCAATGCCAGAACCACACCCCTGTGGGTTTGGTTTGTTTAAGTAGGCTCCATTCCTCGTCCACAGCCCAGCACAGGCCTAGTACTTATGACCCCAAGATCAAGACCAGGGGTGAGGTCAAGAGTCAGATGCTTAACCAACGGAGACAGCCAGGGGCCCGAGAACCACACTGCTTTATCCTGTGTCTCTGTGACATCGTTTGAAATAAGAAAGTGCTGCGTCCAGCTCTGTCCTGCTTCTCCAACACTGATTTGCTGTCCAGGGTCATTTGTGGGGGCGGACAAATGTTGGGAGTGCTTTTTCTATTTCTAAAATCGGCCACCATGATTTTGATAGGAATGACATTGGAACTGCGGGTGGCTTCTGGAACTGTGGACATTTTAACAAGATGAAGGCTCCGACCCCACGAGCCCAGGAAGTCCTCCCAAAGTCTTGTAATTTTCAGTGTACAAGTCTTGCAGTCCCTTGGTTCAGTCTAATTATTTTGTTTTTTGGATGCTCCTGATAAGGGAGTCATGTCCTGAATTTCCTTCCTGAGTGCTCATTGTCGGGACACAGCAAGGCTACTGATCTCTGTTCATTTTGTGTCCCACAACTTTAAGGAATTCACTCATTAGTTCTAACAGTTTTTGGTGGAGTCTGTCGGGTTTCCTGTTTCTAATACCACATCTTCAGCAAATAGGGACAGTGTGATGTCCCCCTTCCAGGTGTGGAACCTTTTCTGTTTCCTGTCTGTTGACTACGATAGGACTTCCAGTGCTGAGAGGGGACTTCCTTGGCTTGTTCCTGCTCTTAGGGGAGACGATTTCAAGTTTTCACCCTTGAGGATGATGTCAGCTACAGGCCTTCCTACACGGCCTTTATTCTGTTGATATACGTTTCCTCAAAACCCACTATGCCGAAAAATAAAAATAAAAAAATAAAAAACCCACTATCCTTTTTTTTTAAATAATAAATTAATTTTTTATTGCTGTTCACTTTGTCAACATACAGAATAACACCCAGTGCTCATCCCGTCAAGTGCCCCTCTCAGTGCCCGTCACCCATTCACCCCCCTCCCCCGCCGTCCTCCCCTTCCACCACCCCTAGTTCATTTCCCAGAGTTAGGAGTCTTTATGTTCTGTTTCCCTTTCTGATATTTCCCACACATTTCTTCTCCCTTCCCTTATATTCCCTTTTACTACCCACTATGCTTTTTATGTTGTATTTTGTCAAATGCTTTTTCTGCAACTCTTGAGAGGATCGTATGCCTTTGTCCTTTCTCTTGTTTTGGTTTTTAAGATTTTATTTATTTACCCATGAGAGTCATTTTGTTCCAGGTGAGGCCAGAAGGAGACCACAGGAACCAGGTCCAGGAAAGCCCCATATGGGAACCAGAGCCACCAGATCCAGGTGAGACCCAGGTGGGGACCACAGTCACAAGGTCCAGGTGAGGCCCAGGTGGCAACAAGATTCACCAAGTCCAGGTGAGACCCAGGTGGGGACCACAGTCACAAGGTCCAGGTGAGGGACAGGTAAGGACCAGATTCACCAGGTCCAAGTGAAGCCCGGGGGGGGACCAGAGTCAAAAGGTAAGGGTGAGGTCCAGAGGGGGACCAGAGTAACCAGTTTAGTTTGAGGCCCAGAGTGGGACCAGAGGTCCCCGGTCAAAGTGAGGCCCAGGTGTGGAATAGAGTATCCAGGTCCCAATGATGCCTATGTGAGGACCAGAGTCACTAGGGCCATGCAAGGCCCAATGGGGATCAGAATCACCAGGTCCTGGTGAGGCATAGAACGAGACCACAGTCACCAGTATCAGGTGAGCCCCATGTGGGAATCAGAGCCACTATATCCAGCTGAGTCCCAGGTCCATGTGAGGCCCACGTGAGGACCAGAATCATCAGGTCAAATTGAGGCATAGCTGGGGACAAGAGTCACCAGGTCTAGGTGACGCCTAGGTGGGGACGAGATTCACCAGGTCTGAGTTAGGTCAAAGTGGGGACGAGAGTCACCAGGTCCAGGTGAGGCCAAACTGAGGACCAGAGTCACCAGATCCAGGTGAGGTCCATGTTGGAAAGAGAGTCACCAGGTCCAGGAGAGGCCCAGGTGGGGACCAGAGTCACCAGGTCCAGATGAGGCCCAGGTGAGGACCAGACTCACCAGGCACACGTGAGGCCCAGGTGGGGACCAGAATCACCAGGTATAGGGGAGGCCCTTGAAAGAACCAGAGTCAACAGTTCAAGGTGAGGCGCAGGTGGCAACCAGAGTCAGAAGGTCCAAATCAGGCCAATGTGGGGTTCACAGTCACCAGGTAAGGGTGAGACCCAGAGGGGGACCAGAGTCACCTGGTCCAGGTGAGGCTCAGTTGTGGAACACAGTAACCGGGTCCCAATTATGCCCAGTTGAGGACCAGAGTTAACAGGGCCAGGTGAGGCCCAGATGGGGATCAGAGTCACCAGGTCCAAGTGAGGCCCAGGTGGGGACCACAGTCACCAGATCCAGGGTAGTCTCAGGTGCAGACCAGAATCACCAGGTCCAGGTGGGGCCCAGGTAAGGACCAGAGTTACCAGGTCGAGGTGAGTCCCAGGTGGGGAACACAATAACCATGTTCCAATGATGCCCATCTCAGGACCAGAGTCACCAGGTCCACTTGAGGACCAAGTGGGGACCAGATTCACCAGGTCCAGGGGAGGCCCAGGTGGACACCAGAGTTACCAGTTAAAGGTGAGTCTAGAAGGACAGCACGGTCACCAGGTCTAGGTGTGGTCCATGTGAGAACCAGATCACCAGGTACAGGTGAGGCCCAGGTGGGAACCCGAATCAGCAGGTCCAGGTAAAGCCAAGGTGGGGACCACAGTCACCAGGTCCAGGTGAAACCAAGCTGAGGACCAGAATCACCAAATCCAGGTGAGGCCCGGGGGTAGGGGGACTGGAGTCACCAGGCACAGGAGAGGCTACAAGAACAGCAGGGACACCAGGTCCACGTGTGGTTCATGTGGAAACCAGAGTCACCAGGTCCAGGTGAAGCCCAGGTGAGGACCAAATTAAATGTTCCAGAGTCTCACTTGGGAAACAGACTAAACATATCCTGATGATGCCCAGGTGAGTACAAGAGTCACCAGGTCCAGGTGAGGTGCACGTGAGGACCAGAGTCACCAGGTCCAGGTGATACCCAGGAGGGGACCAGATTCACCAGGTCCAGGTAAGGCCCAGGTGGAACTCAGTCACCTGGTCTGGGTGAGACACAGGTGGGGACAAAAGTCATAAGACCAGTTGAGGCCCAGGTGGGAACATAGTTACCAGGTCCAGGTGAGGCCAAACAAAGTACCAGAGGCACAAGACCAGCTGAGGCCCAGTTGGGGACTGGAGTGACCAAGTATAGGTTAGGTTAGAAGGACACCACAGTCATAAAAACACAGCTAGTTGAAAACTGGCTTCTAGGGATGCTTCCTTGTGAGAGCTGAGCTCAGGGCAGGACCTGCCCACATCCTGGCTACCTGCAGACATACCTCCTATCATCCTTAAGTGAGGTGCTGGAAGAGGTTGTGTGAAAAGCATGTGGAAGTGTCTGGCCTGTACTCAAGTGAATCTGAATTCAATACAGGGATTTCCAACAGCCTTGTTCAATGAGAGTCATGCTAGGTTCTATCTCCCCTGTAGGAGTGGCAAGCAAACATGTACCTACAAGGCATTCACATTTCTGAGAGTTGAGCTTATGGCCTGTCCCTCCCACATCCTGACTGCCTGTACAGTTCGCTTCCACAGGATTTCGTTCTACGCAGAACAGTAGCAGAGAGAGAACCAAGTGACTTGCTTGTCACTTTCGCACCTCCCGGACAGCTTCATCCACAGCCTGCATACACCTTACACTGCTGCTACATTGTCACGGCCTTAAGAACGCAGCTACTGGAAAGCTGCACTGAGGCATGCTTCCCTTGAGATATGAGTTCAAGGCAGGACCCCACCGCATCATGACTGCCTGTAGACGTAGCTGCCACCATCCTCATTTTAGGAACAGGGAGAGGTTGTCAGAAATGCATGTGGAAGCACAGGGCTGTACTCACGTGTATGTGAGTTGAATACAGCGATTGCCAACGTCCCTGTTCAATTAGAGTGTAGCTAGGTTCGAACTCCCCAGTATGAGTGGGGGCAGACATCTGCCTCCCAGGCATACACGCTCCTGAGAGTTGAGCTTAAGGCCAGTCCCTCCCACATCCTGCCTGCAGGTACACCTCGCTCCTAACAGGCCTAGGCTCGATGTGGGACTGAAGTGTTGTGAGAGGTAAGTGGAAAGTCCCGGCCCACAAGACTAGTGCCTCCATGCTCAATCCAGCGATTTCCTAGTAATTCCTATGTTAGCCAGGTGCTACATCCTAAGTTCCATACGAGAGAAGCTAGCTGGACGCCTAGTACCAAGGCAACTTACTTCTAGGAGTTGAGCTCACACTCAGTCCCTCACAGTTGCACACTGTCTGCAGAATGAGTTTCGAATGTCTGCACCACAGCCGTTTGTCACAAGCTTGTGAGACGCAAGTGGAATAAGCAGACCTGGAGGGTGTCTCCAACTGCAGTGGAGTAGTATTCTAGGTACCTCCTGGCTTAGAGTACTGCTACGATTTCAGTGCCCTAAGAACGCAGCTAGTTGAAACCTGGCTTGTAGGCATGCTCCTTGTGCGAGGTGAGGTCAGGGCAGGACCCTCCCGCATCCTTACTGCCCGTAGACATAGTTCCCAGGATCCTTATGTTAGGCGCTGGAAGAGCTTATGTGAAAAGCATGTGGAAGTGACAGGATTCTCCTCAAGTGAATCTGATCTCAATACAGACATTGCAAATGTCCAATGAGAGTGTAGCTCGGTCCAAGGTCCCATCAAAGTGTCTAACAGACATCTGCCTGCAAAGCATACACAATTCTGAGAGGTGAGCTTATGGCCTGTCCCTCCCACATCCTGCCTGCAGGTACACCTCGCTCCTAACAGGTCTAGCCCCGATGCATGCCTGTAGTGTTGTGAGAGGTAAGTGGAAAGTCCCGGCCCACAAGACTAGTGCATCCAAGCTCAATCCAGCGATTTCCTAGTATTTCCTCTGTAAGCAAGGTGCTACATCCTAAGTGCCATACGAGAGAAGCTAGCTGAACGCCTTGTCCGAAAGCAACTTACTTCGGAGAGTTGAGCTCACCCTCAGTCCCTCACAGTTGCACACTGCCTGCAGAAAGAGTTTCCAACATCTGCACGACAGCCGTTTGTCAGAGGCTTGTGAGACGCAAGTGGAATAAGCAGAATTGGAGGGTGTCTCCAGCTGCAGTGGAGTGGTATTCTGGGTACCTCCTGCTTTAGAACACTGTTACGTTCTCAGTGCCTGAGGAACGCAGCTAGTTGAAAGCTGGCTGGTAGGCGTTCTTCTTTGTGCGAGCTGATTTCAGGGCAGGACCTCCCGCATTCTAACTGCCCGTAGACGTAGGTCCCAGCATCCTTATGTTAGGTGCCGGAAGAGGTTGTGTGAAGAGCATGTGGAAGTGACAGGATTCTCCTCAGGTGTATCTGATCTCAATGCAGACATTGCAAACGTCCTTGTTCAATGAGAGTGTAGCTCAGTCATAGCTCCCATCAAAGTGTCTAGCAGACATCTGCCTGCAAAGCATACACACTTCCGAGAGTTGAGCTTATGGACAGTCCCTCCCACATCCTGCCTGCACCTACACCGCGCTCCTAAGAGGCCTAGCCCCGATGCGTGCCTGAAGTGTTGTGAGAGGTAAGTGGAAAGTCCCGGCCCACAAGACTAGTGCATCCAAGCTCAACCCAGCGATTTCCTAGTATTTCCTGTGTGAGCCAGGTGCGACATCCTAAGTGCCATACGAGAGAAGCTAGCTGAACGCCTTGTCCGAAAGCAACTTACTTCGGAGAGTTGAGCTCACCCTCAGTCCCTCACAGTTGCACACTGCCTGCAGAAAGAGTTTCCAACATCTGCACCACAGCCGTTTGTCAGAGGCTTGTGAGACGCAAGTGGAATAAGCAGACCTGGAGGGTGTCTCCAGCTGCAGTGGAGTGGTATTCTGGGTACCTCCTGGCTTAGAACACTGTTACGTTCTCAGTGCCCGAGGAACGCAGCTAGTTGAAAGCTGGCTTGTAGGCGTGCTTCCTTGTGCGAGCTGAGTTCAGGGCAGGACCCTCCCGCATTCTGACTGCCCGTAGACGTAGGTCCCAGCATCCTTATGTTAGGTGCCGGAAGAGGTTGTGTGAAGAGCATGTGGAAGTGACAGGATTCTCCTCAGGTGTATCTGATCTCAATGCAGACATTGCAAACGTCCTTGTTCAATGAGAGTGTAGCTCGGTCCTAGCTCCCATCAAAGTGTCTAGCAGACATCTGCCTGCAAAGCATACACACTTCCGAGAGTTGGGCTTATGGACTGTCCCTCCCACATCCTGCCTGCACGTACACCGCGCTCCTAACAGGCCTAGCCCCGATGCGTGCCTGAAGTGTTGTGAGAGGTAAGTGGAAAGTCCCGGCCCACAAGACTAGTGCATCCAAGCTCAACCCAGCGATTTCCTAGTATTTCCTGTGTGAGCCAGGTGCGACATCCTAAGTGCCATACGAGAGAAGCTAGCTGAACGCCTTGTCCGAAAGCAACTTACTTCGGAGAGTTGAGCTCACCCTCAGTCCCTCACAGTTGCACACTGCCTGCAGAAAGAGTTTCCAACATCTGCACCACAGCCGTTTGTCAGAGGCTTGTGAGACGCAAGTGGAATAAGCAGACCTGGAGGGTGTCTCCAGCTGCAGTGGAGTGGTATTCTGGGTACCTCCTGGCTTAGAACACTGTTACGTTCTCAGTGCCCGAGGAACGCAGCTAGTTGAAAGCTGGCTTGTAGGCGTGCTTCCTTGTGCGAGCTGAGTTCAGGGCAGGACCCTCCCGCATTCTGACTGCCCGTAGACGTAGGTCCCAGCATCCTTATGTTAGGTGCCGGAAGAGGTTGTGTGAAGAGCATGTGGAAGTGACAGGATTCTCCTCAGGTGTATCTGATCTCAATGCAGACATTGCAAACGTCCTTGTTCAATGAGAGTGTAGCTCGGTCCTAGCTCCCATCAAAGTGTCTAGCAGACATCTGCCTGCAAAGCATACACACTTCCGAGAGTTGGGCTTATGGACTGTCCCTCCCACATCCTGCCTGCACGTACACCGCGCTCCTAACAGGCCTAGCCCCGATGCGTGCCTGAAGTGTTGTGAGAGGTAAGTGGAAAGTCCCGGCCCACAAGACTAGTGCATCCAAGCTCAACCCAGCGATTTCCTAGTATTTCCTGTGTGAGCCAGGTGCGACATCCTAAGTGCCATACGAGAGAAGCTAGCTGAACGCCTTGTCCGAAAGCAACTTACTTCGGAGAGTTGAGCTCACCCTCAGTCCCTCACAGTTGCACACTGCCTGCAGAAAGAGTTTCCAACATCTGCACCACAGCCGTTTGTCAGAGGCTTGTGAGACGCAAGTGGAATAAGCAGACCTGGAGGGTGTCTCCAGCTGCAGTGGAGTGGTATTCTGGGTACCTCCTGGCTTAGAACACTGTTACGTTCTCAGTGCCCGAGGAACGCAGCTAGTTGAAAGCTGGCTTGTAGGCGTGCTTCCTTGTGCGAGCTGAGTTCAGGGCAGGAACCCTCCCGCATTCTGACTGCCCGTAGACGTAGGTCCCAGCATCCTTATGTTAGGTGCCGGAAGAGGTTGTGTGAAGAGCATGTGGAAGTGACAGGATTCTCCTCAGGTGTATCTGATCTCAATGCAGACATTGCAAACGTCCTTGTTCAATGAGAGTGTAGCTCGGTCCTAGCTCCCATCAAAGTGTCTAGCAGACATCTGCCTGCAAAGCATACACACTTCCGAGAGTTGGGCTTATGGACTGTCCCTCCCACATCCTGCCTGCACGTACACCGCGCTCCTAACAGGCCTAGCCCCGATGCGTGCCTGAAGTGTTGTGAGAGGTAAGTGGAAAGTCCCGGCCCACAAGACTAGTGCATCCAAGCTCAACCCAGCGATTTCCTAGTATTTCCTGTGTGAGCCAGGTGCGACATCCTAAGTGCCATACGAGAGAAGCTAGCTGAACGCCTTGTCCGAAAGCAACTTACTTCGGAGAGTTGAGCTCACCCTCAGTCCCTCACAGTTGCACACTGCCTGCAGAAAGAGTTTCCAACATCTGCACCACAGCCGTTTGTCAGAGGCTTGTGAGACGCAAGTGGAATAAGCAGACCTGGAGGGTGTCTCCAGCTGCAGTGGAGTGGTATTCTGGGTACCTCCTGGCTTAGAACACTGTTACGTTCTCAGTGCCCGAGGAACGCAGCTAGTTGAAAGCTGGCTTGTAGGCGTGCTTCCTTGTGCGAGCTGAGTTCAGGGCAGGACCCTCCCGCATTCTGACTGCCCGTAGACGTAGGTCCCAGCATCCTTATGTTAGGTGCCGGAAGAGGTTGTGTGAAGAGCATGTGGAAGTGACAGGATTCTCCTCAGTGTATCTGATCTCAATGCAGACATTGCAAACGTCCTTGTTCAATGAGAGTGTAGCTCGGTCCTAGCTCCCATCAAAGTGTCTAGCAGACATCTGCCTGCAAAGCATACACACTTCCGAGAGTTGGGCTTATGGACTGTCCCTCCCACATCCTGCCTGCACGTACACCGCGCTCCTAACAGGCCTAGCCCCGATGCGTGCCTGAAGTGTTGTGAGAGGTAAGTGGAAAGTCCCGGCCCACAAGACTAGTGCATCCAAGCTCAACCCAGCGATTTCCTAGTATTTCCTGTGTGAGCCAGGTGCGACATCCTAAGTGCCATACGAGAGAAGCTAGCTGAACGCCTTGTCCGAAAAGCAACTTACTTCGGAGAGTTGAGCTCACCCTCAGTCCCTCACAGTTGCACACTGCCTGCAGAAAGAGTTTCCAACATCTGCACCACAGCCGTTTGTCAGAGGCTTGTGAGACGCAAGTGGAATAAGCAGACCTGGAGGGTGTCTCCAGCTGCAGTGGAGTGGTATTCTGGTACCTCCTGGCTTAGAACACTGTTACGTTCTCAGTGCCCGAGGAACGCAGCTAGTTGAAAGCTGGCTTGTAGGCGTGCTTCCTTGTGCGAGCTGAGTTCAGGGCAGGACCCTCCCGCATTCTGACTGCCCGTAGACGTAGGTCCCAGCATCCTTATGTTAGGTGCCGGAAGAGGTTGTGTGAAGAGCATGTGGAAGTGACAGGATTCTCCTCAAGTGTATCTGATCTCAATGCAGACATTGCAAACGTCCTTGTTCAATGAGAGTGTAGCTCGGTCTAGCACCCATCAAAAGTGTCTTCCCGACATCTGCCTGCAAAGCATACACAATTCCGAGAGTTGAGCTTATGGACTGTCCCTCCCACAATCCTGCCTGCACGTACACCGCGCTCCTAACAGGCCTAACCCCGATGCGTGCCTGAAGTGTTGTGAGAGGTAAGTGGAAATTCCGGCCCTGAAGACTAGTGCATCCAAGCTCAATGCAGCGAATTCCTAGTATTTCCTGTGTGAGCCAGGTGCTGCATCCTAAGGGCCATAGGAGAGAAGTTAGCTGAACGCCTTGTCCAAAAGCAACTTCTTTGGAGAGCTGCGCTGACTCTCAGTCCCTCACAGTTGCACACTGCCTTCAGAATGAGTTTCGAACATCTGCACCAGAGCCGTTTCTCAGAGGCTTGTGAGACGCAAGTGGAATAAGCAGACCTGGATGGTGTTTCCAGCTGCAGTGGAGTGGTATTCTGGGTACCTCTTGGCTTAGAGTACTGCTACATTCTCAGTGCCCTAAGAACGCAGCTAGTTGAAACCTGGCTTGTAGGCATGCTTCCTTGTGCGAGCTGAGGTCAGGGCAGGACCGGCCCGCATCCTGCCAGCCAGTAGACAAAGGTCCCAGCATCCTTATGTTAGACGCCGGAAGAGGTTGTGAAAAGCATGTGGAAGTGACAGGACTCTGCTCAAGTGAATCTGAGTCCAATACAGACATCGCAATCGTCCTTGTTCAATGAGAGTGTAGCTCGGTCCTAGCACCCATCAAAAAGTTTCTTCCAGACATCTGCCTGCAAAGCATACACACATCCCAGAGTTGAGCTTATGGACTGTCCCTCCCACATCCTGCCTGCAGGTACACCGCGTCCCTAACAGGCCTAGCCCCGATGCGTGCCTGAAGTTTTGTGAGAGGTAAGTGGAAAGTCCTGGCCCTCAACACTAGTGCATTCAAGCTCAAACCAGTGAATTCCTAGTATTTCCTGTGTGAGCCAAGTGCTGCATGAAGGAGTGAGAAAAAAGTTGTGTGAAGGAAAGAGCCTAGATTCTAAGGGCACTGTGTAGAATAAGCTTGCCTTCCATACACCTGATCAAAATCTCGTTTGGGATTGGTTTATTTTATTAAGACAACTTCTAACACCATGTCTCAGGAGGTGGTAGCAGTGAAAACTAGGCCTTCTACTCTGTTTGACCTGTGCAGGAGAGTGGTGTCCCACCCCCACCCACCCCACCCCCCCCGCCCATGTCACAAGCCCAGTACATCATGGAATCTTACCTTGGCTCAGTATGTATTACGTTGAGAAGACTGAGGAAATAGACTTCAAGAAAGGCCACTCTGCTTAGGCTATTTGATGCTCACTCTGATATGAGCTGATAAAGATTAGGCCTTCAGTTTGGTTATAACACAAATCAGAGAAGGGCAGAAATCACAGTGAATGATAGAATCAAGATTCATAGAAGTCTTGTCATAGCTGGAGCAATGGAAAATTCTAACAAGGGGAAATTTAATAGAGATAAACCAACTCTTCACACATGCCCTCTACGTAGCAGGTGAAGGGTCTTGCCTTAGGTGCAGATTGTTTGAAATGACTTAGGAGATTTAGTTCACAATATGCTGAAGCAATCTCACAGTGACTGTGACATAAACTTGTGAACTGGGGATGCCTGGTGGCTCAGCGGGTTTAGCACCTGCCTTCAGCCCGGGGCATGATCCTGGAGACCCAGGATCGAGTCCCACGTTGGGCTCCCTGCGTGGAGCCTGCTTCTCCCTCTGCCTGTGTCTCTGCCTCTCTCTCTCTCTCTCTCTCTCTCTCTCTCTCGTCTCTCATGAATAAACAAATAAAATCTTTAAATAAATAAACTTGTGAACTGTAAAATATAAGATGAAGGACAGGGAGAAGGGGGTGGGAGGTTGATGGTATAGCATAATTCTATGGTGGTCAGCCTACCTCTGAAGAATGGAGACAGAAGTTGGAACCATACTGGTGAGCCAAATTTGGAAGACTTGGAATATTTTTTTCTGAAATAAAAAGATACTATATCTTGAAATATTTGAATGGCTGTGATATGAAAGAGATATCAGTAGACTTGCTTTGGGTGGAAGTTAAAGGAGAATAGGCTTTTGCTGACCTGAAAGTAGAACTTTAGAGGTTTAAAAGTTTTATAAGTTTAAAACTCTGAGCCTACTGGTAATGAAATAAGCTAATTCCAGAAGGTATATGCTGCTCATCATTAAGTGTTCAAATAGAATGTAAAGGAAATTCACGCATTAGAAGAGGTGTTGGACGAGATGACTTTTAGGCCTGCTTGTGGCCCTGCAAGTCCATGATTCTTTGATTCAGATATAATTTACTGGGACCTTCATTTAAACAAAATTTCCTTTGCTGCTCCATTATTAGGTGACAGAACTAATTTAATTCAATAAACATTAACTAAAACTTATAGTGTATAACATCTTATACTAAATTGGGAAGTACAGACACAATCCCTAACTTTTTGGAGCTAAATTTGAGAAACTTACGAGCTGTAATCACTGTAGAATAGAATAACTAGTGTGATAGAGGGGAGAAAGGAGGATTAGGGAAAGGAAAAAAGAAAGGCTCACCTAGGAAGGAATATTTGATGGGTTATATGTGAATGAAACCAATGTCAAGAAAACATGTTTGTATTAGAATTGGAAATTTAATTTATAGAGACACAC
>NW_024571047.1:0-15789 GCF_018345385.1 Vulpes lagopus | reverse complement strand
TGAGGGAACAAATGTTTCCATTTTGATTGTACGTCAAAATTTTCAGAATTTTGGCTCAGGTGAAAAATTTCTCACGAGATCAAAGATCAAATGGTAGAGCAGTGGATACTAAACAGAAAGGTCATATGGTTCCCTGGAGGCATTCTGGTAGTCAAGTCAGAAGAACTGATTCTAGACAAGAACTCTACAACTTTTATTACTCTTCTAGTGTCGATTGGCCATCTATGTTACTCTCAGACTCTCCCCCCCCCAGAGTAGGTAAATAATGTCCAACGCACTAGAAAGTAATAAATTGTAGAGTTCTAGCTTATAATCCAGTTCTTCTGACTTGACTACCAAGAATGCCGCGGGGGGGGGGGTAGGCCCCCATGGAACCATATGACCTTTCAGTTTAGCTATACCACGCAATACCAATTTATTCTTCTAGATCTGTGAGAAATTTTTCAACCTGAGTCCAAAATTCCGCTGAAAATTTCCGAAGTACAATCAAAAGGAACAATTCCCCTCAAATGCCATGAAAGTGAAAGTATCATTAGCAAAGTCGTCCTTGCGGTGGGACTTGAGTGGGTTGGGGCTTGTATATCTCTGAGCTAACTGATATTTAGCTCTGAGAATGAAACTCAATACAAACACAGTGGAGTTAGGAATGGAAAGAGGAGGCAGGTCCATGATTTGAAAGATGATATGAATGAAGCACTAGATGTAGAAGCTTAGCGATATGGAATTACAAACTAAGATGAGGAAAGTCCAATAGAAAGAGGAGCTTGAGAATAAAGATAGAATCGTATAAGAAACTTCCAGGCTGCCGCTCATTTGGCCCCAACTGGACTACCCTAACCCCAGATATAGATAGCATTACTATCCGCGGTTCCCATTAGGAGCCATATTCCCGTCACCTCACAGAAGTCCACAAGGTACACCCACGTCTGGCTAGAGTTTGATCTACTGCCATTTGCCTCTACTAACTTTGGTGTCCCATTGGCAGCCTACTTATTCTTAAGCCGCCTACACCACCTTAGCATGCCTTCTTGGTGCAAACAAAGGGTGATTTTGTATCCTCCTTTCCTAAATAGATCGACCCAAGACAGGTTATAGCATAAGTATTTTTTCTCCCAGCCCATAACTGAGTTAAAAACGTTTGAAGTTAGTGATTGGAAAGCTGTTTGAATGAAGTACATTATAATGTCAAATAGGGGGGGAGGGGGGCATTTGAGCTGGAAGATTTCATATTACATCATTTAGCTGGCTCTTATGAAAAAGACGTGATTGTAAATGTGTGAGTGTCTTAATGACAAAGTGTAGAAAAAGGTAGATACATTGCAGCAAACTGCCCATTTTATCTCTCCTCTACTGCCATCTGTTTAACCTGGGCAAGCATGTAATCATAAGGACTTTTGGGTACTCGAACCGACAGTATTTATATAGAAAATATACATGGGACCTCCACCTAAAGTAGCTTTAGACAGATTATTAGTTTTACTAATCTCTGTTTCCTCAGCGTCCATAATGGGAATATTAGCAACTTTAGGATGGTATGTTGTAATGAATATGAATTGCCTGGGTTTAAATAAAATTAGTTTCTTTCATAGGGTGAACAGATATATATTCTAGACTTAGAACAGAATTGAGTAGAATTAAATTCTCAGACCCACCAAGTGGTAATAATCTCTCAGGAACTTCTGTTATCTGAACAGAGGTAATAAGTTTACCAACCTTTATAGCACCCATGTGTTAATGGATGTTGGGGAGGAATTTAAAGTGCCTGGTGCATAGTAGGTGCCTGGAAAAATATAAACCTCTTACTTTCTCTCCCTCATCGTTTCCCACCCCCAATCAAAATTTCCCCTAATTCTAGAATTCTTTGATTCTATACACTTCTAAATGATTTTTTTGGGGGGGGGGGGGGGTGTTTTTCCCCCCCCCCTTCAGCACATGACATTAATCAACTAAAAAAAATGGGTAATATTTCAGAATAATATGCAGCTCCCAATTGGGCAACCTTACTGAGTGTTCTTCAAAAGCAAAAGCTTTCCCTTCTCATCCATTTCTTGCTCCCACTTTGCATAGATATCTCCAGGTATTATTATTTTGCTTTAGAAAAGAAATGATGTTTGAGTTACAATATGTTGAACAAAATCATGTATAAAATGAGTTTAATCCTCACTTGTCTGAAAAAATTTTCACTAGATAAAAAAAAAATAATTATTTCACTAAAAAGTTTTGGGATACGCCACATTAAGTTCTTTTTTTTGCGCTACTTAGTACATTGTCAGGAAGGTTATGATCTCAAAGGGTATGTGTGGTAGTAGTTTGGGGAAATAAGGCTTGTAATTAGTCACACAAATATGACTACCTGCCTATGTATAGAGTTAGCACTTTAGCATAGTACTTTGTGGGCATTGACACAATAAGTGCTGCAGATATGAATTTGCGTCAAAAGCATGCTTGACTCATGAATAAAACATTATTTTGTCATAAGTATAGAATATTTTTGAAAAGTATGATTTGAGATTTTCCCAATTTTAAATACAAAAGATTATGCTGGGGTATGTGTGGGGTCATGACAGAACTGCAGTGTGACATAACAATACATATCACACATATCTAAGAGATTTAGAGAATTTAGTGCTTCCTTAGATTTTATCATTTAAGTCCTAAAAAAAATAAGATAGTAAAATAATGCTGATATATTATTACTCCTAGTTGAGTGAAATTTACAATATATTGGGGTTTTGGGGTCAGTTTGTTAACTTAATTAGAATTAGATTAATAACATATAATGTATTTACTGTTTCAGGAGGTATAAGGTCCAGTGATTCATCATCGTATCATATACCTGTTCATTATATCATGTGGGCCCTTTATAAGATGGGGCCTATGGGTATTGATTTTATGTATAGCATCTACTACATTAGTTTCTATACCTATCTAAAACATTTTTATTAGCATATTTTATGCAATGACATAAATTTTGGGAGCCATCATAGTTATACGAAGTAGAGTTGAATGACATTTGAGGGGTTTGGGTGCATAGAGGTTAAGTGTCTGCTTTCTGCTCAGTCATGATCCAGTCAGGTCCTCAGGAGTGAGGCCTTCATTGGGTTCCAGCCCGAGGCAGGAAGTCTCTTTTCTCCCGTCTCCTCTCCTTGCCTCTCCTCCCCTCTGCCCCTGCTCCCTGCTCATGCTCATCTGGTAGCACCACCTTTACTCAACAGAGATAGAGCACTCTCTGTCTTAAATAAATAAATAAAATCTATAACATACAAAAAAAAAAGTGATAGTTTAATACTCTAATTCCCTGAAATCATAGGGATTTAAATGACATAGAATGCAGATTAACTAGACAGTAACATTACATATAAAGAGATACTAGGTATGCTTTATCAAAAAAATGAAAAAATGTTAAGTTCATTGCAAATATGTTGAGGGTAATTTGGAAGGGTCATTATTTGCTTATTTTGATTGGTTGGTTTTCTCAGGTCATCGGTTAATAAATCAATTGAACCTGCTATCTTAGGCCAGGAACCCTTTGTCCCTGTAATGCTTGTACTCAGACCCGAGAGATCGTATCAGCATCTTATAATACTTTTTGAGTGTTGTCTTATCTCACTTTGAGTGAGCGTCCAGGCGTTTTCCGTCTAGGCAGATTACCTGTAACTCTCAGAAAATCATAAGTATCTTTCATATTTTACCCTGAGCAAGAAAAGGTAAAGCAAAGTAATACCTTTAAATTAAAGTAATAGACATTTTATAGATGCATTTCTATCAGAGGCAACCTGCTAAGGCACTATGCAGGTTAAAACTGAGACCTTAAATTCAGAGTGTTCACTTTAAAGGGCCTTAGAACAAAATACCTAAACAGAGACATAGGGCAAAAGTTGAAAACCAAACCAAGAATTCTCAACATTCCAAATTAAGGGCGTAGGAGTTGAGCAGAAGGAAATCATGTGACTGTGAATAGGCCTAGCATAGATTAACCAGCAAGGGTGAATTTCAGTTTTATCTATTTTCATAGATACACCCATTTATGTGCCTGCCTAACTTGTGTATTCAACTCAAATTGTACCAAGAAAAGCCTTCAACAAGATGCACAGCAGCACTATCTATGGTGCTTGCACAAAGCTTTAGCATAACGCCTGTGTTTTTGCCAAGGAATGTGAAGCGCTTAATTAACCTAGCTCCTATGTTTGCTGTCCAAAGAGTTTCCCAGTGTTTGGTAATTGGCATCACCACTATTACTAGACTTGAGCCGAAATGCTGTATGGAACTTCTTTATGCATGCAAAGCAGGCTTGAGAGATATCCCTGCATATTTAAGAAGCGTGTCATTATGATGAGCCTGAAGTCACCACTGATTAACACCGAAGGCCACCTGGTAGCTCAATGGGTTAATGACCACCTTCAGCTCAGGTCAGAGTCCGGGTCCTTGATTGAGCCTGCATCAGGCTCCCTGCTCAGTGGGAGCCTTGCTTCCCCCTCTGCCCCTTTGCTTGCGCCCTCTCTCTCTTTCTTTCTCTCAAATAAATGCATAAAAATTTTTTTATTTTTAAAGGGACGGTAGGGCTTTCCGAAAATGATGACATTTCCACTAACATAACCTCTTTATCAAACTTAAAAATGAGCGACCAGCTTTAGGTCAAAGCACCTTCAACCAAAGGGTTGTCTCAGTCTCTGTGGAATACGTTAAGAATATAGAATAAAGCAAAAGACTATTATTGTCTGGATAAGATGCCTAGATTCTAAAATCAATAGTTTCATTTATGCTTTTGATAATAAATGACTTTCCAAATGTTAAGAAAGGTAAAGAAAAATACCTTGAAGAGGATTTTCTCGCAAGTTACCCCTCTTCTTATTTTGGAGCTTGGAAAAATTTTGCATTGTAAGCAGATGGCTGTTTAAGTATATATGATGGGTTAAAAATTTGTGGAATTATTAAGATGCTGAAATTTATATTTGCGGTACAAAATTACAATGGATTCATCCAATGAATGAAGTTTCGTGCAAACAAGCAATTACTTCGTTCTAAATTCCTCCTCAGTGTCATTATTTTATGTCCTTTGCTTTTCAGGATATTTAATACTTCTATATTCTGTTTCTAAGATAGTTTCTACAATCTCAGGCTTATATCTTTCAAGCCGGTGTTGTGTATATATTTTGTGTTTTGTGAAACAATGCCGAATTCTTTTAACTTTGACCAGTAATGGACACTAGGCTTTTATTTGTTAATCAAATCTCAGAGGTGGCGACCAATACGAAAATCCATTCCTTGTTTGTTTTGTTAGTGTATATTAGCATTGATTATGATATGACATATTTATTTTCCTAGACTTTCTGATCTCATCAATAAACCGCAAATAGGGAAATAATCAGAGTGTTATCATATCATCAAGGGCCCTGTTTTCAAAATTGAAATAAAAAATGAGTAAAAGACCCAGTGTATTTATTTTTAAAAGTCCCTTAGCCAAGAGAGTAATTCCTCAAGATCCACGAAGTAGCCTCACAGCAGTCCATATTAACCATTGCCCCAACCATCCAGTCCTTTCAGAGGTGCATAATTCTGAGATTATTTTGCACTTGAAACAAGAGGCTTATAATAAACTAGCTTAAAACACATTTAAAGAGTGTGAGGTTTTCACTCCTTTTACTTTTGCATGAATGTCACCCTCTCTAATGTTAATTTCTTCCTGTTGATAAGTGGAAAAAAAAAAACCATACTGAGAGAATGCGTCCTTCGTACCTGGTTTTAAAGCTGTGTTTTATCTTTAGGTAAATCTGGAAGTAGCTGCTTTATTTTAACTGGAAATTTTCATTATTAATTAGTTACATGACACAAAGAATCAACAAAATGTATCACATGTTCAGCTTGGAGAAACCATGAAGAAAACTTAAGGCCACGTTTAAGGAGTATAATTGCTGCGCTTCCCTAGGTACGGATGTTTATTTGGGTTTTGTTTTAAAGGAAGAATTTCAGTTGCGAGCATTGCCTGCATAACACAGCACAAAGCTCCCCTGGAACCTTTTCACAGCTCTCTATGGTGCTTTTGACAACCTGCTTTACAGGTTAAATTACAGGCTGTGACACTGTATTTTGTGGTTAAAGTGTTAGAAACTTTTTTTTTTTTTTTAGTAAACCTGTGATAAAGATGGGATCAGGTCGCCCGGGGGAAAATGCTAATTTGTATGACTTGTCCATACTGGCCGGCCTAAACAATGAAAAGCCGAACATTGAGGGTTGGCTCCCTTGGGCTCTGTGAACTTCTAACCTGTGAAAAATACAAAAAAGAAAAGGAACCTTGAAAGAAAGCTGTCAGCAGGAATGATCTCAGCAACACTTTGTAAGAATAAATAATGCTGACTGGCGCTTTTATAAACCTGAACACACTGCACCCCAATAGATTTTTTTTACCCCAGTAACATAAACGCTAAAAACCTTTCAAGAGATAGTTTCGATAAGCCTAATTAAACAAGAACAACATTAAGTAATTATAACAAAATATAAATTGTGTAAGACAAGAAATGTTTGTTTTATTTTAAGCATTGTGGTATTCGTTTTCACGTAGTTTGAGTAACAATGTTTTTCTGTTTTCTGCTTCTTTTTGAGTAGAGTCCTTTGGTGGAAGTCTCAGGTAGTAAAACCTGGGATCTGGGATCGAGTTTCCGCTCAGGTTTCTGAGAGGGAACCTGCTTCTCCCTTGCCTTGGTCTCTGCCTCTCTCTCTCTTTCAGTCCTGTGTCTTTCATGAATGAATACATCAATCTTAAAAAAAAAAAAAAAAGAGAGAAATGAGTGAAAATTCGTCCATTGCAACTAAATTAATAAAATTTTAAAAAGATGTACTTTTATTAAATAAATAGCCAATTACATTCTTTCATGTTTAGTATATGATTCTAGTAAGTACATAGACAAGCTCTGACGTACTCAGGATTACAATTTCTTCTGGCATTGTTATATAGTATTATAGCCCTGGTAGTTCTAGCGGACACTGCCTACTGGCACAATTTCTCCCATAACTATTTTAGCAAGATGATCGGTTTACCTCTATAAAGATACTATAGCTCAGGCAGGCCAGACTAGTTACTATTTGAAAGACAACTTTAAGCCAAAGAAGCACTCAATTGATAGCCAAGACAAGAAGTTCTATGTGAAAGTCTGCTATTTTGCACAGGGGCAGATAATCCATGCTGTGAATTTAAATGGCTCTTGTTTCTCAGTAAACGTTCTCGTACAGCTGTTATTTAATTGCTTATGAGCACCCTCTGGTGGTGGGCCAGAAAAAAGAACCTATTTAAAAAAAAAAAAACCCAGTGCTTCTAATCCACGGGAATGGGTGAGGGGAAAAGGAGCAATTTGAAAAGTGCAGATTTCTCTTGAACTTGTCTTCTTCCCATACTTACTTTTAATCAGAATAGTTGCTGAGATAAGTGATATGAACCTTATAGTTACCCAGAGTCTATTAATAACTAAATTATTCAATAAAACATTTATTAAGTTCCCTATATTAGTGGCTCTTGGTAAGATAACCTGCTTGGATTCTGGCTTTGAATTTAATATATTTTCCAGGGAAGTTGCTTTGACCTCATAAGACCCAACTTTACCTAATCCACAGTAATGGGAAATACTATCTTAATTGACAGCATTAAAAAGGTGGTAAGTGGATAAGTGCTAAGAAAGGGGGCTTATTTTGAAATAAAAACAAAAAGCATATAACTTCACTTTGGCTTTTTGTCAGAAAGGAAGGTTTATCTTATTAGAGGTCTTCAGATGCCAAAATGCCCCAATTATTTGTCTTTAAGATTTAAGCCTAGATGACAGTATTGGTATCAGATTAGTGTTTTTTTATTTTTTTTAATTTTTTTTTATTTATTTATCTAGTCACACAGAGAGAGAGAGAGGCAAGGAAGACACAGGAGAGGGAGAAGCGGGCTCCATGCACGGGAGCGTGGACATGGGATTTCGATCGGGTCTCCAGGATCCAGCGCCCTGAGGCCAAAGCAGGCGCCAAACCGCTGCGCCTACCCAGGGATCCCCAGATGAGTGTTTATAGCCACCTTATGGTTCAACTACATTTAACTAACTGATATGTGTTTCTGAAAATACTACCACAGGACAGGACTAATATAGTAAACTTTCCACACCATAAGGTATCCATAGGATGTAGACCAACACATTAATAAAATATCTTTCCCTAAGTGAAAAACTAAGTCTTATTTAAGGTTTATTATCTATTCTCAAGGACCTTTGTATGACATTTTCTAAGTATCACTCAGTGGTGGAGTATGTTTGATATATTTCGGACTCTGGTGCACCTAAGAGCCCTCCCTGACATTCAGTATCCTGTTTACGACTAGATTTTTTATAAGGTTATTTTACAAGGGATGTCCAAAAGTGGAAACTTGCTTACAGGTTTCCATTTAATTCCTATGAGATTATTTAACTGAGATTGAGGGAGAGGAATAACAGCCTGCAGGGAGAGGCGGGGAGTGGGGTGAGGAGGAGAAAGAAGAGGGAGAGGAATGGAGTGTTCCTATCTGCTGCAGTGTCTTTGGGGAGCCATAGTTAAGCACCTACCCAGGAATTTCAACTTAAATACATTTGCCAGCCTGTAAGCTTCTCCTCTTTTTCATACCATTAAACCAAATAAGTATTGTTCTTTTATGTCTTAAGGCTGCCTGATATCCTTTTATGACTTTCTCCCATCAATGCTGCCTATGTTATGATTCCATGTGTACAAAAATATCGGGGGTAATACATTGAAAGAACAATGTACTTAGATAAAATGATGTGGATTAAAAATTTTAACTCTGCTCTTTTTATTGTGTGTTGTGACTTGATATTAATCTTTCTTTTAGTTTTACCACTGGTTTAATAATAAAAAGACTAGGTGATTTCTAAGTTCTGTTATCTTAGTCTGAACAAATTTTTTCAGGCCACGGCCTACGCATCTTTCAGCTATTATCTCTACTTTTTGTACTGTTTACACATTTGTTTGCTCAATGACAAAATGATGCCTTGTTACTTACTACTCCTAGGCTTTTGTTCATGCTATTACTCTTGCCTGGGTCCTTCCCTACCCCATTCTTTTCTGTTTCCATAGGTCTATTAGGATCTTATAGGGAAAAGTAAGTGGAAAGCACTTCAAACCTCAAGCTCAACTCTCCTGAAAGCACTATATACCTCCCAATCTCAAAATTTGCCTGTTCTCTAAAATACCTGGTAACTTTTTTTTTCCTTTTATTCTTTTTCATTTTTAAAAGTATGTTCTATGTCTAGGGTGTCTGGGTGGCACCAATCAGTTAAGCATTGCCTTCAGCCCAGGTCAGACTCCCAGGTCCTGGACTGAAACCCCTCATCGGTTCCCTGCTCAGCGGGAGAAGCTGCTTTCCCTTCCCTTATCCTGCCACAGCCCACTGTTGTACTCTCTCTTCTCACTCTCAAAGAAATATCTTAAAAAAAATAAAGTATGCTCTATGCCCAATGTGGAACTTGAACCAAACATTGAGATTAAGAGTCAGAATGGTCCACTAACTGAAGAGCTAGGTGCCCTAAAATACACTGGTAACTTTCAATAGTAATTTTATCTCATGAAACTTGGACAAATCTTCCAGAAATAACATTGTTTTTTTAAAGTCAGCCAATTCCTGAGGGGAGGCCAGAATCCAGATGAGAGCTGAGTTAGAAGGAGGCAGTGGGAATTTTAAAAACAGGGTGGGATAGGCAGGGTCTGGGATAATGTAGTAAAAAGCTTGGCCCAAAGGAATGGACTGACTATGAAAGAAGGGCCAAATATCTAGGAAATCAAACTGTTATCCTACAAATGTAGAAAGGCCAGGTCCAGGCCTTAAGCCCTTTCTGTAACGAGGGACGATCAGAGGCAGCTGTAGGGCAGCATACTGTGTCAATGGGTACAGTAATTGGGGGGGATCTGCTGTTGTAGGAGCCAAAAGGGACTGAAAAGGGTCCTAATGAAAATGGAAGTGAAGGAATTTCACCCCCAAAAATGCTTCCATGTCTCCTGAATCATGTACACCTGATGACATGGAAGTTTCTGGGGAAATCTCTGTCACGAATAAGACAAATTTCTTTTGACTGTGATTTTGAACTTGCACTTCCAAATCACATCTGCCAGTAATTTGAATCCTGCTCTGATGGTCCTAAATAGCTGGTATGGACTTTAGATAACTCAATTTCCTCCTCTGTAAGATTTCTAAGTCACTGATTGTTGTGAGGATTAAGGGTGTGGTCATATATTCATTGGTGGGGATTTTGCCATATATCTCTTGGGAGTAGATGGAAAGTACTAAACTTGTCTTAAGTAGAGTATGAAATGCACTTCATTCATCACTAGTAGTTAATGACATCCATGGGGAAATCAGCTCAGTGCTAGGGATACAGCCAATGTATCCTTTTATGAAGTTCATAGCATTGGTTTGTGACTTAAAGTATACATATTAGTTAGCTCTATTTTTATCTTGCTTTATTAATTTCTGTTATCCTCATTGAGAATGTACCTGACATAGTTTGCCTAGACCATTCCACAGAAAAAAAAAATGAGTTTTTATTTTTTACGAAGATCATTAAAGCTAATAAATATAGCACTGTCAGGACTAACATGTTGACTCTACCCTAACCTTTTAAATTTTTTTTTAAGGACATCACTCCTTTTTAAGGCGATGCAACCTGGTTAGGCTTGTTAAGCCTCTAATTTATTGCGGTGTGGGGAACACGGTGAAATTAAAATTTGAAAAAAAAATTTACAGTCTCATTAGGTACCTGAAAGCATAACTCTATTTCAGGCATAGAATGACAATGAAAAAGAAATAACGAGACCAGTTTAGTTGCAAAAAATCTACCTATTTTTTGTATAGTAGCTTCTATAAGCTGGACATTTGTAAAGAAAAAATCATACTTTAATTCCTTCATACATTCTCAGTCAGGCAACAGTCATTATGTCATTGAATTATTTGTAAGTAAGTTTAAAGTATACTTTTAAAACTATGTAAAAGAAATGGGGACAATGGCTGGTGCTTAGAGAGCAGACTGGAAATATGCTTATAAAATCTTTCACTCAAGAAATATGGTACATTTATCTTCTCTAAGGAAGTATATGTAGTAGTGCTGATACAGTGGACTTTGCAGTTTCATATGGGTTAGTTCTAATTACTCCTGAACACCTTTTCAAGTAACTGAAAAACCAAACTTTTCAAAACATTATTGTGAAAGTATTCTTTCCAGAAGTAATGTAATTTCTATACAATACCTTGAGATTTCCACACCTTAAAGCTTAGCTAAAACAAGAAGCATTGGAAAAGAAAAACTTCTGTTACTCAAACTACTTGAAAGGAATCCACATGTTTAAATAAAAACAAATTCTTGTTTCCAACAATTTATATTTTGTTGATAATTATTATTGTTGTTATTGTTTAATTAGGCATATGAAACTATCTCTTGAAAGGTAGATTTAGCAGTTTATGTTAAGAATGGGTAATTTAAAAAATCTATCTTGGGTGCAGTGTGTTCAGGTTATAAAGCGCCAGTGCTTATTTTATCTCTCTACAAGTGTTGCTGGATAATTACTTGTCTGACAGCTTTATTCAAGTCATTTCACTTTTTCTGCTATTTTTCTCTGGGTTAGAAGTTTCACTGTAGCCCATGGGAAGCCACACCCCTCTCACCTGTTAGGCTTCTTCATGTTACGTGGGAGGGCCAGTATGGACATGTCACTTCAAATGAGCATTGTACCAGGGCGTAACTGTGACTCATTTACTTATCACAGGTTTAACTAAATAAAAAAAAAAAAAAGTTTCTAATTCAACCAAAAAAAACAGTGTCAAGAATGTATTTATAAACCGTAAAAGCTCAGGCCCCCAGGTTCGCATAAATAAGAACATTCAGAGAGCTGCAGAAAAGGTTCCTGGAGTGCGAGCTTTGTGCTGTGAATTATGCAGGAATGCTCTGCATGAACATTTCTTTAAAACCCCCCCAAAACACAAAATAAAAAAAGTAAATGGGAAGAGCCAGCCATTATACTTAACGTGGGCCTAAGTTTTTTTCTTCAGGTTCTCTCTAATAGCTTGAAAATGTGATCATTTTGTTGAGTCTTTTGTGTCATGTATACTAATTCAATAATGAAAATTTCAGTTAAAATAAAGCAGCTACTTCCAGATTTACCAAAGAATAAACACAGCTTTAAAACAGGTCGAAGGCAGCAATCTCTCCTGTATGGTGTTTTTTTTTCCACTTATATAACCAGAAAATATCATTAGAGAGGGTAGACATTCATGCAAAGTAAAAAGGAAAAACCTCACACTCTTAAATGTGTTTTAAGCTAGTTATTATAAGCCTCTCTGTTTCAGTGCAAAATAATCTCAGAATTATGCACCTCTGAAAGACCTGGGATGGTTGGAGATGGTTAATATGGACTGCTGTGAGGCTAATCGTGGATCTTGAGTTAAGTTACTCTCTCCTGATAAGGGATTTTAAAATAAATAAAATGTTCTTTTACTCCCATTTTTATTTCATTTGTATTCAAGGGAAACACTGATTGATAATGACTAAACTCTGAATATTTCACTATTTGCGCCTTTATTTTGATTGAAGATCCAGGAAAGTCTAGGAAATAAATACATGTCCATTCATAATCAATGCTAATATACACTATCAAAACACAACGAATGGATCTGTATTGGTCCAATATCATATGAGATTTGATTAACAAATAAATGTCTAGTGTCCATTACCTGTGTCAAAGTTAAAAGGAATTCGGCATTGTTTCACAAACACAAAATATAACACCAACAACCTGGCTGAAAGATATATGCCTGGCTTGTAGAAAACTATCTTAGAATACAGAATATAGAAGTATTAAATACTCATGAAAAGCAAAGGACAAATTAAATGACACTGAGGTTGAAATTAGTAGAAAGTAATTGCTTGTTTGCAGAAAACTAACATCATGATGAATCCATTGTAATTTTTGGTACAGCAATATAATTTCAGCATCTTATAATTCCACATATTTTAAAAATCATCATATATACATAAAACCATCCATCTGCTTACAAATGCAAATTTTTCCCAAGCCAAATACAGAAGGGGTAATTACAGAGAAAAATACTCTCAAGTTATTTTTCTTTATTTTTACTTTCTTAACATTTGGAAAAGTCATTTATACAAAAAGCATAAATGAAATATTGATTATAAGAATCTAGATCTTATTCAAGACAATAAAGTCTTTTGCTTTATTCTATTATATAATGTATTCACGAGAATGAAGACAAAAACCTTCTGGTTTGAAGGTGCTTTTACTCAAGCTGGTGGACTCATTTTAAGTTTGATAAAGAGGGTTCTGTTAGTGGGAAACAGTCATATTTTAGAAAGCAACAGTTACTTAAAAAAAAAATTTATGCATTTATTTGAGGAAAAGGAAAGAGAGAGAGGCGCAAGCAAGGGGCAGAGGGTGGAAGCAGGACCTCCATGAGCTGGGAGCCTGATGCGGCTCAATACCAGGACCAGGATCTGACCTGAGTGAAGGTGGACATTAAACCAATTGAGCTACCAGGTGCCCCTACGGTTGTTAATCAGTGGTGGTGTCTTCAGCTCATCATTAATGACAGAATCTTCAAATTTGCAGGATATCTCTCAAGCTGCTTTGCATGCATAAGAGTACCAACCATGCCATTTGGCTCATGTCTTGTCAATAGTGGGATGCCATTTACCCCACACACTGGGAAAACTCTTTGGCAGAAACATAGGAGTCTGGATTTCTTCCAGCAGCATCTTAATTCCTTGGCAAAACCACAGTGCATTATGCGACAGCTTTGGTCGCAAGACATAGACATAGTGCTGCTGATTGCATCTTTGTTGAGGCTTTTCCTTTGGAGAAAATTAGTGGTTCTGAATACAAAGTTAGGCCACGGCATCATAAATGGCTTGCTATCTAGAAAACGAGAAAAAAAAAAGAATTTTCTCTTGCTGGTTAATCTATGCTTGGCCGATTCCAGGTCACATGATTCTTCCTTGCGTAACTCTACGCCCCATTATGCGAATGTTGAAATTCTGGTTTGTGTTTCAACTTTGCCTATGTCTCTGTTTGGTAGGTTATTTGATCCTAAGCCCTTAAAGGAAAACCTGAATCTTAAGAGTCATCAGTTTTACTCCTGCATAGTGCTTAGCCGGTTGCTCTGATAGTAAACTGCCATATAATAAATGTCTACTTACCTTTAATTTAAAGGATTACTTGCTACTTTTCTTGTCAGGGTAAATATGAAAGATTACTTATGATGTTTCTAGAGAAACAGGGTAATCTGCCCTAGAAGGAAAAAGCCTGGTAAGCCACTCCAAAGTGAGATAAGAAACTCTAAAAAGTATTATCAGAGTGTGATAGATCTCTGGTCTGAGTTAAAAAGCATTTAAGGCCCAAAGGGTTCTGACATAAGATAGCAGGTTAAATTTGATTTAGTAAACCGATGGACCTGAAACCACCCAATCAAAAATAAGCAAAATAAAGACCATTCAAATTCAACATCAACATAATTTGAATGAACTTAAAACATTTCATTTTTTTGATAAAGCTAATAGTTTACTTTCATAATTTAATGTTCCTGTATAGTTATCTTTGCATTAATGTATTTCATCCCTTGGATTTCAAGGCAATTAGTGTATTCAAATATCACTTTTTTTTTTTTTTTTAAAGATTTATTTATTTGTATTTAAGGACAGAGAGTGTCTCTCTCTTGTTGAGTACATGGGGTGCTCAGAGAGCATGAGCAGGAGCAGGGGCAGAGGGGAGGAGAGGCAGAGGGAAGAGGGAGAGGGAGAAGCAGACTTCCTGTGAGCTGGGAAACCCAATGAAGGCCTCATCCTGAGGACCTGAGGATATGACCTGAGCAGAAAGCAGACACTTTAACCATCTAAGCACACCACACACCCTCAAATGTCATTTTCAAAACTCTACTTCGTAAAATATTGATGGCTCCAAATTTATGACCAATGCATAAAATAGCTATAAAAATTTTATTCAGATAGGTATAGAAACTATCTAGTAGTATATGCTATACATAAAAATACCAACTACCCCATGGCCCCACCTCTATAAAGGGCAACATGATATAATGAACAGTTATTATATAAGACTGTATGATCCCTGACTTCTACTCTGAAAACAGTAATACATTATATGTTAATTAATCTAATTTAAAATAAGTAAAGTTTAAAAATATGCCCCCAAACCCCAATATATTGTGAATTACAACTCACCTGGAGTAATAATATTATCAGCATTATTTTACTATAACATTTTTTTTAGGACCTTAAATGATAAATATAAGAAGCACTAAATTCTCTAAAATCTCTCTAGATATGTGCCTTTTGTTTGTTACTTTTCATTTCACTAGGTTCTTGTATGTAACACACATACCCCAAGTATAAGCTTTTGTCATTAAAAAATTGGGAAATCCTCAACTCCAATTACTTTTTCAAAAATATTTTTATTATGACAAAATCAATGTTTTATCCTGAGTCAAGCATGCTTTTGACGGCAAATTATATCTGCAGCACTTACTGGTCATGCAACCCATACACCCCATTTCAAAAGAGCTAACTCTATTAAAATAGGCAGTGGTCATTTTTGTGTGCTAATTACAAGCCTTATTTTCCAAAATACTAATCAATCTTAACTTTGAGTGAATAAACTTACTGAAAAGTACTACAGTAGAGGAAAAAAAAAGAAACAATAATGTGAGTATAACAAATCTTTTTAGTGATCTAATTCATTTTAGTGAAAATTTTTTCC
>NW_024571046.1:0-13869 GCF_018345385.1 Vulpes lagopus | reverse complement strand
AATAAAAAACCCACTATCCTTTTTTTTAAAATAATAAATTTATTTTTTATTGGTGTTCACTTTGCCAACATACAGAATAACACCCAGTGCTCATCCCGTCAAGTGCCCCTCTCAGTGCCCGTCACACATCACCCCGCCCCCCCCCCGTCCTCCCCTTCCACCACCCCTAGTTTCATTTACCAGAGTTAGGAGTCTTTATGTTCTGTTTCCCTTCTGATATTTCCCACATTTCTTCCCCCTTCCCTTATATTCCCTTTTACTACCCACTATGCTTTTTATGTTGTATTTTGTCAAATGCTTTTTTCTGACACTCTTGAGAGGATCGTATCCCTTTGTCCTTTCTCTTGTTTTGGTTTTTAAGATTTTATTTATTTACCCATGAGAGTCATTTTGTTCCAGGTGAGCCCAGAAGGAACCACATAACCAGGTCCAGGAAAGCCCCATATGGGAAACCAGAGCCACCAGATCCAGGTGGAAACCCAGGTGGGGACCACAGTCACAAGGTCCAGGTGAGGAACAGGTAGGACCAGATTCACCAGGGCAATTGAAGCCCGGGGGGGACCAGAGTTTAAAAGGTAAGGGTGAGGTCCAGAGGGGGACCAGAGTAACCAGTTTAGTTTGAGGCCCAGAGGGGGACCAGAGGTCCCCGGTCAAAGTGAGGCCCAGGTGTGGAATAGAGTATCCAGGTCCCAATGATGCCTATGTGAGGACCAGAGTCACTAGGGCCATGCAGGCCCAATGGGGATCAGAATCACCAGGTCCTGGTGAGGCATAGAAGGAGACCACAGTCACCAGTATCAGGTGAGCCCCATGTGGGAATCAGAGCCAGTATATCCAGCTGAGTCCCAGGTCCATGTGAGGCCCACGTGAGGACCAGAATCATCAGGTCGAATTGAGGCATAGCTGGGGGACAGAGTCACCAGGTCTAGGTGACGCCTAGGTGGGGACGAGATTCACCGGGGTCTGAGTTAGGTCAAAGTGGGGAAGAGAGTCACCAGGTCCAGTGAGGCCAAACTGAGGACCAGAGTCACCAATCCAGTGAGGCCCAATGTTGGAAAGAGAGTCACCAGGTCCAGGAGAGTGCAGGTGGGAACCAGAGTCACCAGGTCCAGATGAGGCCCCAGTGGGGACCAGAATCACCAGGTATAGGGGAGGCCCTTGAAAGAACCAGAGTCAACAGTTCAAGGTGAGGCGCAGTGGCAACCAGAGTCAGAAGGGCCAAATCAGGCCAAAGTGGGGTTCACAGTCACCAGGTCAGGGTGAGACCCAGAGGGGGACCAGAGTCACCTGGTCCAGGTGAGGCTCAGTTGTGGAACACAGTAACTCGGGGCCCAATTATGCCCAGTTGAGGACCAGAGTTAACAGGGCCAGGGGGAGGCCCAGATGGGGATCAGAGTCACCAGGTCCAAGTGAGGCCCCGGTGGGGACCACAGTCACCAGAGCCAGGGTAGTCCAGGTGCAGGGCCAGAATCACCAGGTCCAGGTGGGGGCCCAGGTAAGGACCAGAGTTACCAGGGTCGAGGTGAGTCCCAGGTGGGAACACAATAACCATGTTCCAATGATGCCCATCTCAGGACCCAGAGTCACCAGGTCCACTTTGAGGACCAAGTGGGGACCAGATTCACCATGTCCATGGGAGGCCCAGGTGGACACCAGAGTTACCAGTTAAAGGTGAGTCTAGGAGGACAGCACGGTCACCAGGTCTAGGTGTGGTCCATGTGAGAACCAGATCACCAGGTACAGGTGAGGGCCCAGGTGGGAACCAAAGTCAGCAGGTCCAGGTAAAGCAAGGTGGGGACCACAGTCACCAGGTCCAGGTGAAACCAAGCTGAGGACCAGAATCACCAAAGTCCAGGTGAGGCCCGGGGGTAGGGGGACTGGAGTCACCAGGCACAGGAGAGGCTACAAGAACAGCAGGGACACCAGGTCCACGTGTGGTTCATGTGGAAACCAGAGTCACCAGGTCCAGGTGAAGCCCAGGTGAGGACCAAATTAAATGTTCCAGAGTCTCACTTGGGAAACAGACTAAACATATCCTGATGATGCCCAGGTGAGTACAAGAGTCACCAGGTCCAGGTGAGGTGCACGTGAGGACCAGAGTCACCAGGTCCAGGTGATACCCAGGAGGGGACCAGATTCACCAGGTCCAGGTAAGGCCCAGGTGGAACTCAGTCACCTGGTCTGGGTGAGACACAGGTGGGGACAAAAGTCATAAGACCAGTTGAGGCACAGGTGGGAACATAGTTACCAGGTCCAGGTGAGGCCAAACAAAGTACCAGAGGCACAAGACCAGCTGAGGCCCAGTTGGGGGACTGGAGTGACCAAGTATAGGTTAGGTTAGAAGGACACCACAGTCATAAAAACACAGCTAGTTGAAAACTGGCTTCTAGGGATGCTTCCTTGTGAGAGCTGAGCTCAGGGCAGGACCTGCCCACATCCTGGCTACCTGCAGACATACCTCCTATCATCCTTAAGTGAGGTGCTGGAAGAGGTTGTGTGAAAAGCATGTGGAAGTGTCTGGCCTGTACTCAAGTGAATCTGAATTCAATACAGGGATTTCCAACAGCCTTGTTCAATGAGAGTCAGTGCTAGGTTCTATCTCCCCTGTAGGAGTGGCAAGCAAACATGTACCTACAAGGCATTCACATTTCTGAGAGTTGAGCTTATGGCCTGTCCCTCCCACATCCTGACTGCCTGTACGGTTCGCTTCCACAGGATTTCGTTCTACGCAGAACAGTAGCAGAGAGAGAACCAAGTGACTTGCTTGTCACTTTCGCACCTCCCGGACAGCTTCATCCACAGCCTGCATACACCTTACACTGCTGCTACATTGTCACGGCCTTAAGAACGCAGCTACTGGAAAGCTGCACTGAGGCATGCTTCCCTTGAGATATGAGTTCAAGGCAGGACCCCACCGCATCATGACTGCCTGTAGACGTAGCTGCCACCATCCTCATTTTAGGAACAGGGAGAGGTTGTCAGAAATGCATGTGGAAGCACAGGGCTGTACTCACGTGTATGTGAGTTGAATACAGCGATTGCCAACGTCCCTGTTCAATTAGAGTGTAGCTAGGTTCGAACTCCCCTGTATGAGTGGGGGCAGACATCTGCCTCCCAGGCATACACGCTCCTGAGAGTTGAGCTTAAGGCCTGTCCCTCCCACATCCTGCCTGCAGGTACACCTCGCTCCTAACAGGCCTAGGCTCGATGTGGGACTGAAGTGTTGTGAGAGGTAAGTGGAAAGTCCCGGCCCACAAGACTAGTGCCTCCATGCTCAATCCAGCGATTTCCTAGTAATTCCTATGTTAGCCAGGTGCTACATCCTAAGTTCCATACGAGAGAAGCTAGCTGGACGCCTAGTACCAAGGCAACTTACTTCTAGGAGTTGAGCTCACACTCAGTCCCTCACAGTTGCACACTGTCTGCAGAATGAGTTTCGAATGTCTGCACCACAGCCGTTTGTCACAAGCTTGTGAGACGCAAGTGGAATAAGCAGACCTGGAGGGTGTCTCCAACTGCAGTGGAGTAGTATTCTAGGTACCTCCTGGCTTAGAGTACTGCTACGATTTCAGTGCCCTAAGAACGCAGCTAGTTGAAACCTGGCTTGTAGGCATGCTCCTTGTGCGAGGTGAGGTCAGGGCAGGACCCTCCCGCATCCTTACTGCCCGTAGACATAGTTCCCAACATCCTTATGTTAGGCGCTGGAAGAGCTTATGTGAAAAGCATGTGGAAGTGACAGGATTCTCCTCAAGTGAATCTGATCTCAATACAGACATTGCAAATGTCCAATGAGAGTGTAGCTCGGTCCTAGGTCCCATCAAAGTGTCTAACAGACATCTGCCTGCAAAGCATACACAATTCTGAGAGGTGAGCTTATGGACTGTCCCTCCCACATCCTGCCTGCAGGTACACCTCGCTCCTAACAGGTCTAGCCCCGATGCATGCCTGTAGTGTTGTGAGAGGTAAGTGGAAAGTCCCGGCCCACAAGACTAGTGCCTCCAAGCTCAATCCAGCGATTTCCTAGTATTTCCTCTGTAAGCAAGGTGCTACATCCTAAGTGCCATACGAGAGAAGCTAGCTGAACGCCTTGTCCGAAAGCAACTTACTTCGGAGAGTTGAGCTCACCCTCAGTCCCTCACAGTTGCACACTGCCTGCAGAAAGAGTTTCCAACATCTGCACGACAGCCGTTTGTCAGAGGCTTGTGTGACGCAAGTGGAATAAGCAGACCTGGAGGGTGTCTCCAGCTGCAGTGGAGTGGTATTCTGGGTACCTCCTGGCTTAGAACACTGTTACGTTCTCAGTGCCCTGAGGAACGCAGCTAGTTGAAAGCTGGCTTGTAGGCGTGCTTCCTTGTGCGAGCTGAGTTCAGGGCAGGACCCTCCCGCATTCTGACTGCCCGTAGACGTAGGTCCCAGCATCCTTATGTTAGGTGCCGGAAGAGGTTGTGTGAAGAGCATGTGGAAGTGACAGGATTCTCCTCAGGTGTATCTGATCTCAATGCAGACATTGCAAACGTCCTTGTTCAATGAGAGTGTAGCTCGGTCCTAGCTCCCATCAAAGTGTCTAGCAGACATCTGCCTGCAAAGCATACACACTTCCGAGAGTTGGGCTTATGGACTGTCCCTCCCACATCCTGCCTGCACGTACACCACGCTCCTAACAGGCCTAGCCCCGATGCGTGCCTGAAGTGTTGTGAGAGGTAAGTGGAAAGTCCCGGCCCACAAGACTAGTGCATCCAAGCTCAACCCAGCGATTTCCTAGTATTTCCTGTGTGAGCCAGGTGCGACATCCTAAGTGCCATACGAGAGAAGCTAGCTGAACGCCTTGTCCGAAAGCAACTTACTTCGGAGAGTTGAGCTCACCCTCAGTCCCTCACAGTTGCACACTGCCTGCAGAAAGAGTTTCCAACATCTGCACCACAGCCGTTTGTCAGAGGCTTGTGAGACGCAAGTGGAATAAGCAGACCTGGAGGGTGTCTCCAGCTGCAGTGGAGTGGTATTCTGGGTACCTCCTGGCTTAGAACACTGTTACGTTCTCAGTGCCCGAGGAACGCAGCTAGTTGAAAGCTGGCTTGTAGGCGTGCTTCCTTGTGCGAGCTGAGTTCAGAGGCAGGACCCTCCCGCATTCTGACTGCCCGTAGACGTAGGTCCCAGCATCCTTATGTTAGGTGCCGGAAGAGGTTGTGTGAAGAGCATGTGGAAGTGACAGGATTCTCCTCAGGTGTATCTGATCTCAATGCAGACATTGCAAACGTCCTTGTTCAATGAGAGTGTAGCTCGGTCCTAGCTCCCATCAAAGTGTCTAGCAGACATCTGCCTGCAAAGCATACACACTTCCGAGAGTTGGGCTTATGGACTGTCCCTCCCACATCCTGCCTGCACGTACACCGCGCTCCTAACAGGCCTAGCCCCGATGCGTGCCTGAAGTGTTGTGAGAGGTAAGTGGAAAGTCCCGGCCCACAAGACTAGTGCATCCAAGCTCAACCCAGCGATTTCCTAGTATTTCCTGTGTGAGCCAGGTGCGACATCCTAAGTGCCATACGAGAGAAGCTAGCTGAACGCCTTGTCCGAAAGCAACTTACTTCGGAGAGTTGAGCTCACCCTCAGTCCCTCACAGTTGCACACTGCCTGCAGAAAGAGTTTCCAACATCTGCACCACAGCCGTTTGTCAGAGGCTTGTGAGACGCAAGTGGAATAAGCAGACCTGGAGGGTGTCTCCAGCTGCAGTGGAGTGGTATTCTGGGTACCTCCTGGCTTAGAACACTGTTACGTTCTCAGTGCCCGAGGAACGCAGCTAGTTGAAAGCTGGCTTGTAGGCGTGCTTCCTTGTGCGAGCTGAGTTCAGGGCAGGACCCTCCCGCATTCTGACTGCCCGTAGACGTAGGTCCCAGCATCCTTATGTTAGGTGCCGGAAGAGGTTGTGTGAAGAGCATGTGGAAGTGACAGGATTCTCCTCAGGTGTATCTGATCTCAATGCAGACATTGCAAACGTCCTTGTTCAATGAGAGTGTAGCTCGGTCCTAGCTCCCATCAAAGTGTCTAGCAGACATCTGCCTGCAAAGCATACACACTTCCGAGAGTTGGGCTTATGGACTGTCCCTCCCACATCCTGCCTGCACGTACACCGCGCTCCTAACAGGCCTAGCCCCGATGCGTGCCTGAAGTGTTGTGAGAGGTAAGTGGAAAGTCCCGGCCCACAAGACTAGTGCATCCAAGCTCAACCCAGCGATTTCCTAGTATTTCCTGTGTGAGCCAGGTGCGACATCCTAAGTGCCATACGAGAGAAGCTAGCTGAACGCCTTGTCCGAAAGCAACTTACTTCGGAGAGTTGAGCTCACCCTCAGTCCCTCACAGTTGCACACTGCCTGCAGAAAGAGTTTCCAACATCTGCACCACAGCCGTTTGTCAGAGGCTTGTGAGACGCAAGTGGAATAAGCAGACCTGGAGGGTGTCTCCAGCTGCAGTGGAGTGGTATTCTGGGTACCTCCTGGCTTAGAACACTGTTACGTTCTCAGTGCCCGAGGAACGCAGCTAGTTGAAAGCTGGCTTGTAGGCGTGCTTCCTTGTGCGAGCTGAGTTCAGGGCAGGACCCTCCCGCATTCTGACTGCCCGTAGACGTAGGTCCCAGCATCCTTATGTTAGGTGCCGGAAGAGGTTGTGTGAAGAGCATGTGGAAGTGACAGGATTCTCCTCAGGTGTATCTGATCTCAATGCAGACATTGCAAACGTCCTTGTTCAATGAGAGTGTAGCTCGGTCCTAGCTCCCATCAAAGTGTCTAGCAGACATCTGCCTGCAAAGCATACACACTTCCGAGAGTTGGGCTTATGGACTGTCCCTCCCACATCCTGCCTGCACGTACACCGCGCTCCTAACAGGCCTAGCCCCGATGCGTGCCTGAAGTGTTGTGAGAGGTAAGTGGAAAGTCCCGGCCCACAAGACTAGTGCATCCAAGCTCAACCCAGCGATTTCCTAGTATTTCCTGTGTGAGCCAGGTGCGACATCCTAAGTGCCATACGAGAGAAGCTAGCTGAACGCCTTGTCCGAAAGCAACTTACTTCGGAGAGTTGAGCTCACCCTCAGTCCCTCACAGTTGCACACTGCCTGCAGAAAGAGTTTCCAACATCTGCACCACAGCCGTTTGTCAGAGGCTTGTGAGACGCAAGTGGAATAAGCAGACCTGGAGGGTGTCTCCAGCTGCAGTGGAGTGGTATTCTGGGTACCTCCTGGCTTAGAACACTGTTACGTTCTCAGTGCCCGAGGAACGCAGCTAGTTGAAAGCTGGCTTGTAGGCGTGCTTCCTTGTGCGAGCTGAGTTCAGGGCAGGACCCTCCCGCATTCTGACTGCCCGTAGACGTAGGTCCCAGCATCCTTATGTTAGGTGCCGGAAGAGGTTGTGTGAAGAGCATGTGGAAGTGACAGGATTCTCCTCAGGTGTATCTGATCTCAATGCAGACATTGCAAACGTCCTTGTTCAATGAGAGTGTAGCTCGGTCCTAGCTCCCATCAAAGTGTCTAGCAGACATCTGCCTGCAAAGCATACACACTTCCGAGAGTTGGGCTTATGGACTGTCCCTCCCACATCCTGCCTGCACGTACACCGCGCTCCTAACAGGCCTAGCCCCGATGCGTGCCTGAAGTGTTGTGAGAGGTAAGTGGAAAGTCCCGGCCCACAAGACTAGTGCATCCAAGCTCAACCCAGCGATTTCCTAGTATTTCCTGTGTGAGCCAGGTGCGACATCCTAAGTGCCATACGAGAGAAGCTAGCTGAACGCCTTGTCCGAAAGCAACTTACTTCGGAGAGTTGAGCTCACCCTCAGTCCCTCACAGTTGCACACTGCCTGCAGAAAGAGTTTCCAACATCTGCACCACAGCCGTTTGTCAGAGGCTTGTGAGACGCAAGTGGAATAAGCAGACCTGGAGGGTGTCTCCAGCTGCAGTGGAGTGGTATTCTGGGTACCTCCTGGCTTAGAACACTGTTACGTTCTCAGTGCCCGAGGAACGCAGCTAGTTGAAAGCTGGCTTGTAGGCGTGCTTCCTTGTGCGAGCTGAGTTCAGGGCAGGACCCTCCCGCATTCTGACTGCCCGTAGACGTAGGTCCCAGCATCCTTATGTTAGGTGCCGGAAGAGGTTGTGTGAAGAGCATGTGGAAGTGACAGGATTCTCCTCAGGTGTATCTGATCTCAATGCAGACATTGCAAACGTCCTTGTTCAATGAGAGTGTAGCTCGGTCCTAGCTCCCATCAAAGTGTCTAGCAGACATCTGCCTGCAAAGCATACACACTTCCGAGAGTTGGGCTTATGGACTGTCCCTCCCACATCCTGCCTGCACGTACACCGCGCTCCTAACAGGCCTAGCCCCGATGCGTGCCTGAAGTGTTGTGAGAGGTAAGTGGAAAGTCCCGGCCCACAAGACTAGTGCATCCAAGCTCAACCCAGCGATTTCCTAGTATTTCCTGTGTGAGCCAGGTGCGACATCCTAAGTGCCATACGAGAGAAGCTAGCTGAACGCCTTGTCCGAAAGCAACTTACTTCGGAGAGTTGAGCTCACCCTCAGTCCCTCACAGTTGCACACTGCCTGCAGAAAGAGTTTCCAACATCTGCACCACAGCCGTTTGTCAGAGGCTTGTGAGACGCAAGTGGAATAAGCAGACCTGGAGGGTGTCTCCAGCTGCAGTGGAGTGGTATTCTGGTACCTCCTGGCTTAGAACACTGTTACGTTCTCAGTGCCCGAGGAACGCAGCTAGTTGAAAGCTGGCTTGTAGGCGTGCTTCCTTGTGCGAGCTGAGTTCAGGGCAGGACCCTCCCGCATTCTGACTGCCCGTAGACGTAGGTCCCAGCATCCTTATGTTAGGTGCCGGAAGAGGTTGTGTGAAGAGCATGTGGAAGTGACAGGATTCTCCTCAGGTGTATCTGATCTCAATGCAGACATTGCAAACGTCCTTGTTCAATGAGAGTGTAGCTCGGTCCTAGCTCCCATCAAAGTGTCTAGCAGACATCTGCCTGCAAAGCATACACACTTCCGAGAGTTGGGCTTATGGACTGTCCCTCCCACATCCTGCCTGCACGTACACCGCGCTCCTAACAGGCCTAGCCCCGATGCGTGCCTGAAGTGTTGTGAGAGGTAAGTGGAAAGTCCCGGCCCACAAGACTAGTGCATCCAAGCTCAACCCAGCGATTTCCTAGTATTTCCTGTGTGAGCCAGGTGCGACATCCTAAGTGCCATACGAGAGAAGCTAGCTGAACGCCTTGTCCGAAAGCAACTTACTTCGGAGAGTTGAGCTCACCCTCAGTCCCTCACAGTTGCACACTGCCTGCAGAAAGAGTTTCCAACATCTGCACCACAGCCGTTTGTCAGAGGCTTGTGAGACGCAAGTGGAATAAGCAGACCTGGAGGGTGTCTCCAGCTGCAGTGGAGTGGTATTCTGGGTACCTCCTGGCTTAGAACACTGTTACGTTCTCAGTGCCCGAGGAACGCAGCTAGTTGAAAGCTGGCTTGTAGGCGTGCTTCCTTGTGCGAGCTGAGTTCAGGGCAGGACCCTCCCGCATTCTGACTGCCCGTAGACGTAGGTCCCAGCATCCTTATGTTAGGTGCCGGAAGAGGTTGTGTGAAGAGCATGTGGAAGTGACAGGATTCTCCTCAGGTGTATCTGATCTCAATGCAGACATTGCAAACGTCCTTGTTCAATGAGAGTGTAGCTCGGTCCTAGCTCCCATCAAAGTGTCTAGCAGACATCTGCCTGCAAAGCATACACACTTCCGAGAGTTGGGCTTATGGACTGTCCCTCCCACATCCTGCCTGCACGTACACCGCGCTCCTAACAGGCCTAGCCCCGATGCGTGCCTGAAGTGTTGTGAGAGGTAAGTGGAAAGTCCCGGCCCACAAGACTAGTGCATCCAAGCTCAACCCAGCGATTTCCTAGTATTTCCTGTGTGAGCCAGGTGCGACATCCTAAGTGCCATACGAGAGAAGCTAGCTGAACGCCTTGTCCGAAAGCAACTTACTTCGGAGAGTTGAGCTCACCCTCAGTCCCTCACAGTTGCACACTGCCTGCAGAAAGAGTTTCCAACATCTGCACCACAGCCGTTTGTCAGAGGCTTGTGAGACGCAAGTGGAATAAGCAGACCTGGAGGGTGTCTCCAGCTGCAGTGGAGTGGTATTCTGGGTACCTCCTGGCTTAGAACACTGTTACGTTCTCAGTGCCCGAGGAACGCAGCTAGTTGAAAGCTGGCTTGTAGGCGTGCTTCCTTGTGCGAGCTGAGTTCAGGGCAGGAGCCTCCCGCATTCTGACTGCCCGTAGACGTAGGTCCCAGCATCCTTATGTTAGGTGCCGGAAGAGGTTGTGTGAAGAGCATGTGGAAGTGACAGGATTCTCCTCAGGTGTATCTGATCTCAATGCAGACATTGCAAACGTCCTTGTTCAATGAGAGTGTAGCTCGGTCCTAGCTCCCATCAAAGTGTCTAGCAGACATCTGCCTGCAAAGCATACACACTTCCGAGAGTTGGGCTTATGGACTGTCCCTCCCACATCCTGCCTGCACGTACACCGCGCTCCTAACAGGCCTAGCCCCGATGCGTGCCTGAAGTGTTGTGAGAGGTAAGTGGAAAGTCCCGGCCCACAAGACTAGTGCATCCAAGCTCAACCCAGCGATTTCCTAGTATTTCCTGTGTGAGCCAGGTGCGACATCCTAAGTGCCATACGAGAGAAGCTAGCTGAACGCCTTGTCCAAAAGCAACTTACTTCGGAGAGTTGAGCTCACCCTCAGTCCCTCACAGTTGCACACTGCCTGCAGAAAGAGTTTCCAACATCTGCACCACAGCCGTTTGTCAGAGGCTTGTGAGACGCAAGTGGAATAAGCAGACCTGGAGGGTGTCTCCAGCTGCAGTGGAGTGGTATTCTGGGTACCTCCTGGCTTAGAACACTGTTACGTTCTCAGTGCCCGAGGAACGCAGCTAGTTGAAAGCTGGCTTGTAGGCGTGCTTCCTTGTGCGAGCTGAGTTCAGGGCAGGACCCTCCCGCATTCTGACTGCCCGTAGACGTAGGTCCCAGCATCCTTATGTTAGGTGCCTGAAGAGGTTGTGTGAAGAGCATGTGGAAGTGACAGGATTCTCCTCAGGTGTATCTGATCTCAATGCAGACATTGCAAACGTCCTTGTTCAATGAGAGTGTAGCTCGGTCCTAGCTCCCATCAAAGTGTCTAGCAGACATCTGCCTGCAAAGCATACACACTTCCGAGAGTTGGGCTTATGGACTGTCCCTCCCACATCCTGCCTGCACGTACACCCGCGCTCCTAACAGGCCTAGCCCGATGCGTGCCTGAAGTGTTGTGAGAGGTAAGTGGAAAGTCCCGGCCCACAAGACTAGTGCATCCAAGCTCAACCCAGCGATTTCCTAGTATTTCTGTGTGAGCCAGGTGCTACATCCTAAGTGCCATACGAGAGAAGCTAGCTGAACGCCTTGTCCGAAAGCAACTTACTTCGGAGAGTTGAGCTCACCCTCAGTCCCTCACAGTTGCACACTGCCTGCAGAAAGAGTTTCCAACATCTGCACCACAGCCGTTTGTCAGAGGCTTGTGAGACGCAAGTGGAATAAGCAGACCTGGAGGGTGTCTCCAGCTGCAGTGGAGTGGTATTCTGGGTACCTCCTGGCTTAGAACACTGTTACGTTTCTCAGTGCCCGAGGAACGCAGCTAGTTGAAAGCTGGCTTGTAGGCGTGCTTCCTTGTGCGAGCTGAGTTCAGGGCAGGACCCTCCCGCATTCTGACTGCCGTAGACGTAGGTCCCAGCATCCTTATGTTAGGTGCCGGAAGAGGTTTGTGAAGAGCATGTGGAAGTGACAGGATTCTCCTCAGGTGTATCTGATCTCAATGCAGACATTGCAAACGTCCTTGTTCAATGAGAGTGTAGCTCGGTCCTAGCTCCCATCAAAGTGTCTAGCAGACATCTGCCTGCAAAGCATACACACTTCCGAGAGTTGGGCTTATGGACTGTCCCTCCCACATCCTGCCTGCACGTACACCGCGCTCCTAACAGGCCTAGCCCCGATGCGTGCCTGAAGTGTTGTGAGAGGTAAGTGGAAAGTCCCGGCCACAAGACTAGTGCATCCAAGCTCAACCCAGCGATTTCCTAGTATTTCCTGTGTGAGCCAGGTGCTACATCCTAAGTGCCATACGAGAGAAGCTAGCTGAACGCCTTGTCCGAAAGCAACTTACTTCGGAGAGTTGAGCTCACCCTCAGTCCCTCACAGTTGCACACTGCTGCAGAAAGAGTTTCCAACATCTGCACCACAGCCGTTTGTCAGAGGCTTGTGAGACGCAAGTGGAATAAGCAGACCTGGAGGGTGTCTCCAGCTGCAGTGGAGTGGTATTCTGGGTACCTCCTGGTTTAGAAGACTGTTACGTTCTCAGTGCCCGAGGAACGCAGCTAGTTGAAAGCTGGCTTGTAGGCGTGCTTCCTTGTGCGAACTGTGTTCAGGGCAGGAGCCTCCCGCATTCTGACTGCCCGTAGACGTAGGTCCCAGCATCCTTATGTTAGGTGCCGGAAGAGGTTGTGTGAAGAGCATGTGGAAGTGACAGGATTCTCCTCAGGTGTATCTGATCTCAATGCAGACATTGCAAACGTCCTTGTTCAATGAGAGTGTAGCTCGGTCCTAGCTCCCATCAAAGTGTCTAGCAGACATCTGCCTGCAACGCATACACACTTCCGAGAGTTGGGCTAATGGACTGTCCCTCCCACATCCTGCCTGCACGGTACACCGCGCTCCTACAGGCCTAGCCCGATGCGTGCCTGAAGTGTTGTGAGAGGTAAGTGGAAAGTCCAGGCCCACAAGACTAGTGCATCCAAGCTCACCCAGCGATTTCCTAGTATTTCCTGTGTGAGCCAGGTGCGACCTTCCTAAGTGCCATACGAGAGAAGCTAGCTGAACGCCTTGTCCGAAAGGCAACTTACTTCGGAGAGTTGAGCTCGACCCTCAGTCCCTCAGAGTTGCATACTGCCTGCAGAAAGAGTTTCCAACATCTGCACCACAGCCGTTTGTCAGAGGCTTGTGAGTCGCAAGTGGAATATAAGCAGACTGGAGGGGTGTCTCCAGCTGCAGTGGACGTGGTATTCTGGGTACCTCCTGGCTTAGAACACTGTTACGTTCTCAGTGCCCGAGGAACGCAGCTAGTTGAAAGCTGGCTTGTAGGGATGCTTCCCTTGTGCGAGCTGTGTTCAGGAGGCAGGACCCTCCCGCATTCTGACTGCCGTAGACGGTAGGTCCCAGCATCCTTATGTTAGGTGCCCGGAAGAGGTTGTGTGAAGAGCATGTGGAAGTGACAGGATTCTCCTCAGGTGTATCTGATCTCAATCAGACATTGCAAACGTCCTTGTTCAATGCGAGTGTAGCTCGGACCTAACTCCCATCAAAGTGTCTAGCAGACATCTGCCTGCAAAGCACACACACTTTCGAGAGTTGGGCTTATGGTCAGTCCCTCCCACATTCTGCCTGCTCGTACACCACGTTCCTAACAGGCCTAGCCCCGATGCGTGCCTGAAGTTTTTGAGAGGTAAGTGGAAAGTCCCGGTCCACAAGACTAGTGCTTCTAACCTCAACCCATCGATTTCCTAGTATTTCCAGTGTGAGCCAGGTGCGACATCCTAAGTGCCATACGAGAGAAGCTAGCTGAACGCCTTGTCCGAAAGCAACTTACTTCGGAGAGATGAGCTCACCCTCAGTCCCTCACAGTTGCACACTGCCTGCAGAAAGCGTTTCCAACATGTGCACCACAGCCGTTTGTCAAAGCTTGTGAGAGCAAGTGGAATAAGCAGACCTGGAGGGTGTCTCCAGCTGCAGTGGAGTGGTATTCTGGGTACCTCCTGGCTTGAACAC
>NW_024571045.1:0-13400 GCF_018345385.1 Vulpes lagopus | reverse complement strand
AGCTCCTTTTCCCAGCTTTTTGAGGAACCTCAAAATTTTTTCAGAGTTTTTGTTTCCAGTTCACTTCCCCCCAACAATGCAAGAGGGTTCCTTTTTTCTCCACATCCTCTCCCACTTTTGGGGTTTCCGTCTTTTTAAATTTTCCCCCCCATTCTCATGGTTTTGAGGTGGTTTTCATTGTGGTTTTGATTTCTATCCCCCTGTGAAAAGTGAGTGGAGCATTTTTTTCATGTTTGGGCTTACCGCTCTGTGTAGGCTTTTTGGAGAAAGGGCTGGCCCTTAATTTGGAGAAGGGATGCATCTAAAGGGGGGGTTATTTCTGTCTTTGGCCACTACAGAAGGCTTTGAGTATGTGTGTGTGCGTTTGTTTTTGCCTGTTAGGAGAGGTCGTTGGATAGAATTTGAAACCCAATCCTTGCATATTTTGGGGTTCTTTATCTTTTTCTCTCTCTTTCGGGCCACACATCTATTTCTAACCATTTTTTCTATCTCTATAGGGAGATCTATATTGGGTTTTGAGTTTTGATTTTAGAAATATTTATTTTGCTATTAAATTTTAAATCTATGTTCGTTATAGATAAAAATTTAAAATTACAGTAATACATTGAATAATAAATATTTTAAATGGAAACTTAGTTTTATGTTTATATGTTTGGTATATAAACTTCTATTCATGTTTCGGGGACGATCTATCGTAGATCTTTACTCTATCATCCCTAGCTAGCTAGGAGCTTTTATTCCCGAGAGGAAAAACCCCAGATTGAACAGAGGGGAAATGTCCCCTCCGGAATGTTTCATGCAAGAAGTAGGCAAAATCTTCTGAACTTCCTGTTTGTCCCGATGCCATTAACTCAGAGATGTACCTGTGATGACTGTGGGCCAGGCGCCAGGGTTTAAAGAGAGAACCCTTTGAGACATTTTCCATGAAAAAAAGGTTTTTATTAAGTATGGGACAGGCCCCCTGGGCCTGAAGGCTTCATCAAGATCATGAGGGCTTGGTTATAAATTTTAAAAATTTGCGTGTGGGGGGGGGGACTCTAGAGATAAAAGAATTTTCCCAAAAAGGGATTTTCAAGGTGAAAGATTTAAGGATCGGGGTTTTTCTGGCTATCAGCAACAAATGTTGTTTTTGGGCCTTGCAAAGCTTTAAAATTTTCAGGCAGCTGTGTTTTCTTTGAAAATTTGGTCCCTCTCGGGGGGTTTCAAGTTTTGTTTATGGATGAAAAAGTTTTTTAAAGGGAAATGTAAAGGTGGGATGCCGGGGTGGCTCAGTGGTGAGATCTTTTTGGGCCAGGGCATGATCCTGGGGTCTAGGATGAAGGTCCCCATTGGGCTACCCCCAGGGAGCTCCTTCTCCTTTGTCTCTGTCTTGCCCCTCTTTTTTCTCTTCTTCTCTCTCCTCTCTCTGTGTGTGTTCTCTGAGTAAATAAGCCCCAAAAAATTTTTTTTTTAAAAGCAGATGTAATTTTAATCTTATTCTTTGGCCTTAGTTCCCTATCAAACCCGGTCTTCTTCCCCCCTGCATCTCTTGGTTCATGGCCTTGGTGATGAAGAATCCAAAAGGGTATGAGGCAGGAGGAGAGTGAGGGGTGGGATTAAACCCAAAGAAGTAATTTCCCCGGGGGCTGGGTAAGAGGGGTGCAGCAGGCGGAATGAAGTGCGAAAGTCAGGTTCTTGTCTCAGAGTCGAAGAATGAATTGGGGACAAAGAGAGTAAGTAAGCAAAAAAAGGGTTTATTAAGCAGGATACGAGAAGCTCTCAGGAGTGGGAGGGGCCCCGGCTGGGTTGCCCACATGGGCCTCCACTGACGTTTTTCATTTGAATGATCAGGGAGCTTGTGGCCCCTCATTCTTGGGATGGGCTTGGTTTGAGTAAGGACTAGGTTTACATCTTTAACGGTTATTCTTTTGGGAGTCGGGTTTTCTTTTTGGGGCACAGAGGATGTCCTAAAAAAAGACCCTCTTCCCCATACCTGGGACAGGGTGGTCTCGTTTGTTTCTTTTTTTTGGTTTTCCCTTAATCTCAGCCTTAGGATCTTTTGAGCCTGAAACTGTAGCCCCTATTTTTTCCCCCAAACGACTTCTGTCCCTCAGTCAAGAACGGGGAGATGTGGCTTGACAAAAGGTGCACTAAAAAAAATTGTCACGTTTCAAATGTCCCCTCGCAGGGATTTGTGAGACCCAATTACTTCGAAACTCCTTTTTCCCTTTTGTTTTGGATGCAATGTGCTCGGGGGACTGCCCTTACACGTCAATGATCGGTAACAGTTAAAACCGGGGGGGAGGAACCAAGGCCCGGGGGGAAAGTATGAAGGGAAACTGTGGACGCTTGTTTTGCCCTCAGAAATCAGCTTTAAAGGGATTACGGGTTTGTCTCTGGACATAAAATAAAAACCAGTGGGGACGGAGCCTGTCTCTGTACTCCCATTTTGAAGGCCAAATAGATTTTTTTGGGAAAAAGGATGGTGTTGAAAATGGGGATCTCTGTAGCTGGGTCTGTTTCAGGTCACTGTTATACTTGGGGAAACTGGTTCTTAAACAATTTCGGAAAAGTATCCTAATTTTATTTGAAAAGGAGTAGAAAGAAAAGATAAGGAGTTAAAATTAAAAATTTTAAAATCATGTGGGGAAAGTAGAGGGTTGACCCGGGAAAGGGTGGGTTCTTGCAATTTACTCATTATAGCTCGCATATTTTAACAGAAAAAAAAAAAAGGGAAGGAACCGCATGTGCCGAGTCATCAATTTCATTTTATAAAAGAAATATACCCCCCTGTCCCAAACATGTCGGGATAGAAGTGATGGGCTGTTGATGTAAAGACTTGCTAGGTCCAGTCACCAAAAAATGTAAAAAAAAACACTTTTATTAATTGCAAATACCAATATAGCTGCATATACATTTATTTATTTATTTTTTTATTTTTTATTATTTATTTTTATTTATTGAGAGAGCGAGACAGAGGAGAGAGAGGCAGAGAAGAGACAGAGGGGCGGCAGGCTCCATGCAGGGGCCTGATGTGGGGACTCCATCCTGCATCTCCAGTTTCCCACTGGCTGAAAGGCAGCGTTAAATCATGGGCCACCGGGGCTGCCCTGCAATTTTATTGTTAAAAATTTATTTTATTTATTTTTTCTTTGAGGGGAGAGAGAGAGAGAGCGAGAGAGGAGAGAGTGAGGAGAGGAGAGAGAGAGCAGAGGACAGAGAAAAAACAGGCAGAGGTGAGGCAGGCTCATGCGGGAGCCGAATTTGGGGGGGACTCCACCCTGGGTCTCCAGGATCCCCCCCTGGGAAGAAGGCAGTGCTAAACGGCTGAGCCACCCGGCTGGCCATTTCAATCTTCTTAAAAAAACAAGGGGGACTTCTTTCTAGCAAAGTTTTATGCGATTTGGTGAAATTATCAATTAAAAAGGGGTAGGGGTATGGAATCCCAGACTGCCCCTAAGGTGCATGTTCAGAGCCCCCCAGGTGCCCGCCTGGGAAACACCGACTTGTCTGAGGCACATCCAAGCTATGGGAACCAAGTGCCAGAGGCATCAGATTTATGGTCAGAAAACCCGTTCTCTCCTGAACATTTGAGTCAGGGAATTGGTTTTTATCCCAGGGCGGGTGAAAAAAAGCTTACACTATCAGGTTTCTTCCCTCCCGAGAAAAATGCTTAGCGTTTTTTTTGTCTGTTTCTTTTTTATCATGTTGTTTTTGGGTATTTTCTTGTCTTATTGCCCACTTCCCTTTTGGGAATTAGTTTTGAAAGAAAAACCCCTCACATAAAGGAAAATTATTAGGGCACTCAGGTTAACAAAAATTTTCTAGCAGTGTGGATATGTGTGATTAAAAGTTGTTGAAGCCTAACAGAATTTGTTTGCACAAAATAATACCAACTTTTAATAAACAGACTTTACTGTAACCCCTGCTAAAAATATGTCCTGTCGAGGGGCAAGACAGCCGAAGAGTTGGTCCCAAGTCACCTGTCCCCCCAAATGATAGCTAACTTTCAAATATCCTGAAAGCCTATGAATTCGGCCCGGGGATTTAAAGAGAGAACAGCTGGATGCTACCGTGAGAAGAGTTCGCATTTTTATCAAAGGGGGTTCCCACCCGGGGGCCCCACTTGGACCCGGTGGGCTGTGGTTCCCACCTGGGCCTCAGCCAGACCTTGGGGACTTTCCCAAAGGGGGCCCACACTGGGCCTCACCTGAGCTAGAGACTTGGTCCCCATCCGGGGTCATGTGGACCTGGCGAACTGTAGTTCCCACCTTGGCTTCACCTGGACCCGGGACTGTGGTCTCCACCTTCACCTAAACCCGGACCTGGTGACTCTGGTCCCCCCCCCAGGCCTCACCTGGACATGGTTTGCTGTGGACTTCATTGGACCTGGTGGACTGTGGTTTCCCCCCCCTGGGCCTCACCGTACCTGGTGACTGGGCTCCTCAGCTACCAATGACTAGGGTCCCAGAATGGACCCTTAGTGCTACTGACACCAGGACCATCCCCAGGGTCTAACTTGTTCCTGGTGACTATGGTCCTTGTCTGGGTGACCCCGACTCATCCTTGGCTCTGATCGTTGGTCTCCCCTATCGTGGTGTGTATTGTCTATGGTCCCTTCTGGGCCTCACCTGATGGTACTGGGCCCCGATATTGGCCCTTTGCAAGGCCCGTAGGTTTCTGAGTCCTCCCGCAGGTGCTGCAATCCAAACACATCCAAGGGAAAGACGGGCATGAATACCTTCTCGAGGACACATGCTCCGGGTGCTCCCCCTGGGCAGGTCCCGTCCGTCTGACCGGAGTCAAGGGCAAACCCCCATAGCCCTGAGGGGCACAGGCTGGGCTGGAACATCACATATGGGTCCTCACTGGCTGTCTTTGCTCGCCCACTACAGTCACCTTCCCAGCCACCTGTCGCAGGACACGCCATCACCTGGGATCACAGAACGCTGCACCGGTATCAGGAGCACACGGGCAGAGGACCCAGGAGGCTCTGGCGATGCCGATCTGATGCTCTGATGCTCGGGGTGATGTCACCCAGCCTGGGGTAGATACGAAGGTTTCTCTGAGATTCCACAAACAAACGACGAGGGGAGAAAGCAATGGAGTGGACTTCATCAAAATTAAAACCTGATGCCAGCAAGAGTGTCGACCACATCCCCACCTGAGGGCAAGGATGCGTGAAATCCTGAGGGGAGGCCTGGGGGGAGCACCAGGGACTCCGTCCACATTCCAGTGCATGAAGAGCAAGCCTGCTCACTGGCCAGGGGGACCCAGCAGGCCCTGACTGTCCTCCCCTCACCACATGGTGGGGCGGGGGGGGGGGGGTCATCCCTGTCGGGGTCCATGCATCTAGGACGAGCTGGAAAGGTCATGTATTGGGTCTCCCTGCATAGCACAGGCCTTACAGGGGAGCGGGGGTTCCGGGGAGCTGCCGGTCTCTGACTGCAGCCTCCTTCCCTGGACAGGGCCTTAGGGTGCCACCCTCACCCCATGGGGCTGTGGAAGGGCTGCAGGAGCTGCTCACGGTCATCTCATTGGGGTCGGGGTGTTTTGGAACCCAGCCGGGAGGCCAGCGCCCCCACCCAGACCACAGGCCCCAGAGTGGCCCCGGGGAACAGGCAACAGCGGCACTCACTGTGACTGTCGCTGTGTGAGCGCCTCCTCTTTATGCACCGGGTACTGGGGAGGTGGGAGCGTTGGGGTACTGGGGAGGTGGGGGTTACTGGGAGAGTGGGAGTTACTGAGGAGAGTGGGAGTACTGAGTCTGGGGAGGGGGGGAGAGTCCGGTCGCTGTGAGCCAGATCCGAGCCGAGTGCTTCGAAGTCTGCAGACGCACAGTGAGCGCCATGCAGCGGTGGAACCGGGGGTGGCAGAGTTTCCGCCACAGTGGGTCCGCATCATGACTGTGGGCAGGCGGGGTCCAATCAGCACTTAGCCTTCACCTGAAGGCGGAGGGTCCCGGGGGAGGGTCCGTCCCACCGCCAGGCGGGAGGGGGATGCAGGCACCCTCCCTCATCTCCGTTCCTATCCTTGGCCCTGAGGCCTCTCCCACCATTCTAGGTAGACTGGGGGTCACAGATGTCCCCGACCTTCGAGTTCACGCATGGGGTTCACTTAACATTCGAGGGGCTCTTGCGTGGTTCAGTCGGTTCCACGTCGACTCTTTAGTTTGGCTCAGGTCAGGATCTTGAGGTTGTGGCGTGGAGCTCGCGTGGGGCTCAGGCTCTGTTGGGTGAGGAGTCCACTCCAGGTTCCCCTCTCCCTCTGCCCCTCCCTACTGCACCCTTTATCAAGTAAATCTTCTAAAATTAACATGAAGACACGTGAGCATGTTTATCCCTCTGCAGCGGTGCCTTCTGTGTGTAACGACCATGTAAATGCCTTTCACGGACCCACCGGGGAGTCTACCAGAACCCCTTTCTTGATATTTATTGAAGTTTCAGTCAACACACAACGTGACAGTAGTTTCAGGGCTACAACTAGTGACTTGACAATTCTGTGCCTTATTCAGCTCCCCCACGAGAAGCGCGTCACCGTCTGTCCCCGTACAAAGTTGTCACAACAGTACTGACTCCATTCCCTAGGCTGTACTTTTTTAAATTTCTGTGACTTATTTTAATTTATGATCCAGATGCTTATAGCTGTTACTATCGTTCATCTACATTGCCCATGTCCTGCCACGGCCCTCTGTCCATCAGTCAGCAGGATCATCACATTAACCAGGAAAGGACATGGGGCAGCCCCGGGTGGTTCAGCGATTTAACGCCTGCCTTCAGCCCCGGGCGTGATCCTGGAGTCCCGGGATTGAGTCCACGTCGAGTTCCTACACGGAGCCGCCTTCTCCCTCTGCCATGTCTCTGCCCTTTCTCTCTTGCGCTCTCTCTGTATGTCTCTCAAGGATATATAAATAAAATCTTAAAAAAAAAAACGAGAGAAAGGACAAAAAGCATACGATCCTCTCAAGAGTTGCAGAGAAAAAGCATTTGACAAAGTAACACTTCAAAAGCCTAGTGGGTTTTGAGGAAATGTCTATCAACAGAATAAAGTTCCGCTAGGTGGCGCCTCAGGCTGAATCCTACTGCAAGGGTGAAACCTGAAATCGTCTCCCCTAAGAGCAGGAACAAGTCAAGGAGGTCCCTCTCATTGCTGGAAGTCCTAATGTAGTCAACAGACAGGAAACAGCAAAGGTTCACTCCTGGAAGGGGGACGTCACACTGTCCTATTTGTTGAGACGCGGTGCTAGAAACAGGAAACCGGAGCCCCACCAAAACTGTTAGAACTAATGATTGAATTCAGTAAATTCATGGACACCCAAATGAACCTACAGAGCTCAGTAGCCTTGCTGCGTCCTGACAATGAGCACTCAGGAACGAAATGAAGGACGTGACTCCTTCCAGGAGCATCACAGAGACTAAATAATGAGACTGAACGAAAGGAGCACAAGACTTGTGCACTGAGCCATACCCGGCTTGGGAGGCCGTCTGGGCTTCGTGGGGTGGAAGCTCCCTTGTGAAAATTTTCCACAGTTCCTGAAGCACCTCGGTTTCAATGTCATTCCTATCAAAATCATGGTGGTAGATCCTAGAAGTAGGAAAAAAAAAAAACCCTAACATCCGTCAGCCCCACAAATGACCCGGACAGCAAATCAGTATTGGAAAAGCAGGACAGAGTGGGGCGAGCACTTTTCTATTTGAACGATGTCACAGAGACACAGTGATACAGCAGCTAGTGGTAAAATTATTCGGCATTCCTGCTGCTCTGGAGATTCAGTTTAAGCCACTCGACTTCCCATGACCTCACCTCAGCGTTCCCTGATCTCCGGGCGCCCTCGCGCTGAGCTTCTAGCCCTGGGCCGGGGCCCCCAGGCACAGACGGGCGTGGGCGCCCCTACTTAGACCCACGGTGGGGTGGTCAGCATAAGCTGAAGGAGCAGAACAGGGAGTCCAAGAAGAAAATGTGCTCTGATACAACTGATTTTGTTTACTTAATTTAAAACCCAATTATTAATGTATAGTGTATTTACTTACAGAGGTAGAATTCAGGATTCACCAGTGGAGAGAACAGCAGTGCTCGTGCATCACCTGCCATCCTTCGTGCCCATCCCCCGTTATCCCCTCCCCGCTCCCCTCCAGTGACCTCAGATTGTTTCAATGATTCAGATCTGTATTTCCTGCATCTGTTTTCATCTTATTCGTTTTTTCCTTCCCTTCACAGATGTTCATCTGCTTTGCTTCTTTAATTCCACCTTGAATGACACCATAGGGTCATTGTTCTTTCCCGACTGACTTATTTCACTTAACAGGATCCCTCTAGTTGTATCCGCGTCATTGCAAATGGCAAGATTTCCTTCTCTTTGATAGCAGTACCATTCCTCTCTCTATGACCATCATCTATCTCCCATCCTCTATCCATCATCTGTCTGAAGGCACCGAGGCTCCTCCCACAGTGTGGCTACTGTCGACCAGGCTGCTGTGGACATCGGGGCGCAGGTGTCCCGCCTGGCGTTTCATTGAATCTGTATCTTCAGAGTGAGCTCCAGGCTGTGCACCTGCCGGTCGCAGTGCAGCTCTATCGGTAAGTTCCTGAGGAGCCTTGGCACTGTTTCCAGGGCAGCTGCACCAGCCCGCAGTCCCGCCCACAGTGGAAGAGGGTTGAGTGAGTCTTGGCAGACACGATAAAAGTCTGGTCCACATTCATTTCGCATCCTGTGGGCTCCAATTCCTTGTCCTTAAGTATTTCTGGGGAAGCCGGGTGTTGTGCTCCATTTCAGCACGACGTTTCCGAAGCTCATAGTGTTGGACCCTAGCTCACAGGGGCCAAAGTGTCTCAGTAGAGGCCCCAGAGACTCAGACCCCAGACAGGCAGATGCAACTAGCAAGAGGGTTTTTTTTTTATGACAGTCAGAGAAGAGAGAGAGAGAGGAGAGAGGCAGAGACATAGGCAGAGGGAGAAGCAGGCTCCATGCACCGGGAGCCCGACCTGGGACTAGATCCTGGGTCTCCAAGATCATGCCCTGGGCCAAAGGCAGGCACTAAACCGGTGCGCCACCCAGGGATCCCTAGCAAGAGGGTTTTATTGAACGTTTGCACAAAGGGGCCCTCGGCCTCAAAGGTGGAAGAGCCCAGATTGGCAATTACAGGCATCTTTTATTTTTTTTTTATTTTTTTTTTTTACAGGCATCTTTTAAGAAAACGCGGGTTAGCATTGCATTGGGTTGTTTAAAACACGATTGATTTCTTTGAAGGTCAACATGAAACATGTTCAGACTTTCCAGTCAGGGCGTGGCGGGGGGGATGGTTTTTTATCGGGAAAAACCACAGAATGTTTTTCGTTGCTTAAATTCCGGGAAGGTGCCTGGATGTGTTGCCTCTGGGTTAGGCGTGGTCCCAAAATTTTCCCCGGGGGTGGGGGGTGGGGTTGGGTTTCTTCAATAGGTCTCAGCTGGAGCCTGGAAGGGGGCAGGGTCTGCCCTGGGCGTGGGGACTCCGCCTCCCTCACCGCCTCCTTCAGCGCCTGAGCCAGGGCCCCAGTCAGGGGGCGTGTGTACTCAGTAGGCCTCCTCCGACAGCAGTAACAGGAGCCAGTCTGTGCTCTGGCTGCCTGAGGAGGATGTGGGGCCGCGTCCAGGCTGACAGGAGCCCCGGCCTCCTTAGGACCCGCAGGTAGGCTTCAGGACCATGTGGAGCCATGTCCTCGCTGACAGGAGCCTGGTCTCCTCAGGACCCACGGTGGTTTTCGGGGGTGAGGGGGGCCGGGTCTACACTGACAGGAGCCCGGCCTTCTCAGGACTGGCGGGTAGGCTTCAGTCCATGTGGGGCCGCGTCCACGGTGACAGGAACCTGGCCTCCTCAGAACCCGCAGGGAGGCTTCTGGAGGATGTGAGGCATAGTCCACAGTGACAGGACCCCCCTCGTCCTCAGGACCTGCGGTCTAGGATCAAAAAAGACATGGGCCCCGTCTGCCATGACAGGAGTCCGGCTTCTCAGGACTGTGGAGGCCCCTGGAGGCGTGTTCGGAGTCACATCCCCCTTTCAGCAGCACCCCTACTCAAAAACGACAAGGAAAGTGAATGGGGACAATTGAGATAGGGTTAGGTTTAGGGTGAGCAATTGTGGTTGGGTAAAATTTAGATGATATGGATTAGTGATCATGGTTCTAGGGGTTCCAGTTCGGGTTTTGGGTGAGGACTGGGGGAAAAGGGTCAAGAGTTAGGAGAAAAGGTACGGTTTTGGGATTAGGAAACTGAGTTAGGGAAGGGAAAAGGGGTTGATGTTACAGATGGGTTTTATAGGGTTTGGGTTAAGGGATGGGGGAGGGAAATAGGGTTTAGAGTTTAGAGCGGGGGATGGGGTTGAACGTTTGGGTTAGGGGTTAAGGCAGGGGTTTGGGCTGGGTTTGGAAAATTAGGGTTTGGGTCCGGGGTTAGGGTTAGGAAACGGGTTAGGGTACAGGTTAGGGATTAGGGGTTAGGGTTTGGAATGGGTTAGGGTTGGGGGTTAGGGTTGGGGTTTAAATGTTTGGGGGTTAGGGAACGGGATAGGGTTTGGGTTGGAAGGGATAGGGAACGTGTTAGGGTTAGGAACAGGTTGTGGACAGGTTTAGGTTTGGGGTTAGGGTTAGGGTTATGGAACGGGGTTTAGGGTTAGGGAAAAGGGTTAGGGTTGGGGTTTTGGAACGGGTTTAGGTAGGATGGGGTTTAAAGGGTTAGGGGTTGGGGAAAAAGGGGGTTAGGGGTTAGGGGGGGGGAAAGGGTTGGGGAACGGTTAGGGTTAGGGAATGGGTTAGGGTTTGGGAACGGGTGGGTTGGGGAACGGGTTAGGGTTAGGGGTTAGGGAACGGGTTAGGGGTTAGGGTTAGGAAGGGTTAGGGAACGGGAGGGTTAGGGAAGGGTATAGGTTAGGGAACGGGTTAGGGTTAGGTTAGGGAACGGGTTAGGGTTGGGGTTAGGGAACGGGTTAGGGTTAGGGAACGGGTTAGTTAGGGAACGGGTTAGGGTTAGGGAACGGGTAGGGTAGGGAACGGGTTGGTTAGGGAAACCCGGTAGGGAAGGGTTAGGGTTAGGAACGGGTTAGGGTTAGGGAACGGGAGGGTTAGGGTTAGGGAGGGTTAGGTTAGGGAAGGGTTAGGTTAGGGTTAGGGAGGGTGGTTAGGCGGGATAGGTTTAGGGTTAGGGAACGGGGTTAGGGTTAGGGAAGGGTTAGGGAACAGGTTAGGGGTTAGGGTTAGGGTCAGGTCAGGGTCAGTGTCAGGGTTAGGGTTAGGGTTTGGGTTAGGGGTTAGGGTTAGGGGTTGGGGTTTAAAGGGGTTGGGGTTAGGGGTCAGGGTCAGGTTCAGGGTTTTTTTTTTTTTTGAAACAGTTCTCTTTCCCCATGATCATGAGTGACGCCTAAGGGCAGGGAGGCGACCAAGAGTCTCGGGCGGGGCTCCCCCACCGCCCTCCCTCCCCCAAGCCACATCCCCCCCAGGGGCATCATGGAAAGAGTATTCTCCCATGAAAACCCGCAGCCGGAGGGGAACTGGGGCGCAGTTTGCCCCCCCTGCCCCCGGGGAAACGGACACGGCCACAGCACGAGGGGGGGGGGCGGAGAGGCCCCGGGGCACGAGACAATGGGGAGGGAAGAGGGTCCACCCGCAAACTGACCCCAGGCACGGCGACCTGATGCGGGGTGGCGGCACGGGGAGGAGTGGCCCCGTGGGGGGGGCTTGTGCAGCGAGTCCCCCTCCCCTCCTTTCGGACGGAAGAAGGAAGACTTGGGCCCCCCGACTGGGGAGAAGAAAGGGGAGCAGGCAGCTTTCTAGCATGCGGCCGGGAAGGAAGCCCCCCTCCTTCCGTGGGGAAAGGGGGACCATCTCCCATCGGAAAATGAAACAATAAATTACAAAGTAGAGAAAGGGAGGTGGAAATTTGGGGCGGGGGTTTCTTCTTCCTCTTTGTTCCCCCTCTCAGTCCAGTTAAAAGGGGGATTTTTAATTGGATGGGTTTATCCAATCAGTTTTAAGGTATTAAGAAAAAGATTGAATTCCTTGGGAAGAGGGCATTTGGCCAGCCCTTTTCTTTCAGATTTTAAATACAATAAAATCTATTTCCTAGGTCTTCAGAAGTCCCCTCCATGCTGCAGGTTTTAGACTTGCCAGCTCTGCATCCAATCATGGGGGCTAATTCCTTAACCATCCATCAGTATTCTCTCCTCTCACTCCTCCCTCCTTTGTCTTCATTACGCTAGTTTCTGGGGGAACTCTCTGAGAATACTGTGCATTTTCCCAACCCTCGTTTTCTAATTTAAGTGGTTGGATCATGGGATTTTTTATGGTTAATTTTTTCTTTTACTAAAATATTTTTGCAAAAAAAAAAAATGCAGTGGAAATTTCTTTCCCTGGTCATTGGTTTATCCCCTTATTTATTAAGTTTGGTTTGGGTTTTTATAATAAAAAAAATTAAATAATTTTTTTATTAGTTTGTAAAGTAAGATAAAGTTAAAATAAAATTCCTAAGCTTAAATGGATTTAAAAGGCAATTCAGTTCCTTTTTGCTTTGAAAGAAGAGTTTTCTGCAACTCTGCAAGAAGCTACAGGGGCACTTTCAAGAAAGGAAAAAGTGTCTGTCAGGTGTAGATTAATGCTATGGGGGTGGTTTGCTCAACATGTTAGACTTTAAGACAGAACTATTAGATATTTGGAATCTGGGAGAAAGCATAAGATATGAGAGGAGTTGAAAGTCTTAGGAGTATTTCTATAATATTTGGTAAGAAAAAAATTTTTTTAAAGCCAAAATTTTTGCTCCCAATTAGACCTTAAAATAATTTTGCTTTTTTATGGTTTTGGCCTTTTCTTTATTTATATTAGGATGTACTGCTTTATCTTTGCCTTGCACTTAAAATTTTAATTTTTTGATATTTTTATGTGTGTTATTTTTGTCTGGATTTTTTATATTTTTTTATTTGATAGATTTCATCGGATATTTTTAAATTTTTTAAAACCCAAATGTAATTTTTTTAATAGGGAAAGTTTCATTTTTGTATGAAAAGATTTGTGCAAAATATCAAGCTATAAAATATTTGAACCTTTCACATGGTAGGATTAAAAACATTAAATCTATACTTATCAAAAATTTATCTATAACTTTTTTCAGCATTAGTGTTATTTTTTTCTTAAAAGATTTTATTTTTTTATTTGACAGAAGAGGGGAGCACCAACAGAGGGAGCAGCAGGGAGAGAAAGAAGCAGGCTCCACAGAGCAGGGGAGGTCCTGATCAGGACCAGGATCATGACCACACAGAAAGGGGTAGATACTCAACAATTGAGCCACCCAGGTTGGGCCCGAGGTAAATTTTTTTTTTTACTCTTTTTTATCTCTTTCGGATATGTACTTTTAATGGCAAATACTTATATCCCTTAAAAAGTTTTTGTTTGTTTGTCTT
>NW_024571044.1:0-13904 GCF_018345385.1 Vulpes lagopus | reverse complement strand
CCCCTTTGTTTTCCCCCGGCTGGGGGCCCCAAGTCTTTTCTTTCTTTCCCAAAAAGGGAGGGGGGGGGGACTCGCTGCTACAAGCCCTTCCCCCAAACCTTTCCCACTAAATCCCCGCGCCGCCCCCCTCATCACCTCCCCGGGCCGGGGGTCAGCTGCGGGGAACCCCTTTTCCCTCCCAGTGTCTTTGCCCCCGGGGGCCTCTCCGCCCCCCTTGCTGTGGCCATTTTCCGGGGCCCCGGGACAGGGGGGGCAAAACCCTGCCCCCCCCATTCCCCCCCGGGCCCCGGGGGTTTGCAGGGGGAAATCCTCTTTCCACGATTCCAGGGGGAACATGGCGTGGGGGGGGGAGGATGGGGGGGGAAACCCCTCCCCCGAAAACTTTTGGTCGGCCCCCCGCCCCAGGCGTCATTTCAGTGATCAGGGTAAAGAGAACTGTTTAAAAAAAAAAAAAAACCCCCTGACCCTGCCCCTTTGGACCCCTAACCCCCAACCCCTACCCCCAAACCCTTTCCCCTTTAACCCAAACCCCTTTCCCCAAACCCCCAACCCCAAAAAAACCTAACCCCTTTTCCCTAACCCTAACCCTAACCCATTCCCTAACCCAACCCTTTTCCCTTTAACCAAAACCTTTCCCAACCCTAACCCTTTCCCCAAACCCAAACCCCTAACCCCATTCCCAAACCCCTAACCCTTTCCCCAAAACCCCAAAACCCTAACCCGCCCAAACCAAAACCCTCCCCCTAACCCTTTCCCCAAACCCCCAAACCCCTAACCATAACCAAAACCCCAAAACCCTTTCCTTTTCCTCAAACCCGTTCCAAAAACCCTAACCCTAACCCAAAAAACCAAAACCCGGGTTCCCCAAACCCTTTCCCCCTAACCCTAACACTTTCCCCTATCCCGTTCCCCAAACCCCAAAAACCCTATCCCACCCTTTTTCCCCAAAAAACCCTTTATCCCCTAACCCAAAACCCATTCCCAAAACCAAAACCCGTTCCCAAACCCCTAACCCATTCCCAAAACCCTAACCCAAACCCAAAACCCTGTACCCAAACCCCGGTTTCCTAACCCAAACCCCGTACCCTAACCCAAAATTGCCCCCTAAACCTACCCCAAAACCCCCGGGCCTTTAAACCCCCTTTAACCCAAAACTTAAACCCCCACCCCCGCTCTATCTCTAAACGTATTCCCCCCCCATCCCTTAACCCAAAACCCCTTTTCCCTATCTGTAAATTCCCCCTTACCCTTTTCCCAACCCCCTTTTTCCTAACCCCAAACCCTTCCTTATTTCCTAATTTCTTGACCCTTCCCCCCCATCTCTCACCCTAACCGGGGAACTCGAACGTTTAACCATGATCACTAACCCATATCTCAAATTTCCCCCTAACCACATATTGCTCACCCCCTAAACCCTAACCCTATCCCCAATTTGTCCCCTTTTCACTTACCTTGTCTTCTGGAGTCTGCTGTGGGGGGGATGGGGATTTTCCAAAACAGCGCCTCCAGGGTCCTCCAGCGGGTTTCCTGAGGAACCGGACTCCTGTCAGGGCAAAATTTTTGGCCCCATGTTTTCCCTAGTCATAGACAGCGGGTCCCGGGGACGGGGGGGGTCCTGTACGTGGACTATCCCCAAAAATCCTCCAGAAGCCCCCTGGGGGGTTTCGAGGGGGCCAGGTTCCTGTAAACCGGGGAAAACGCAGCCCCCCCAGGGGACTAAACCAAACCCCCAGTTTTTTGGGGGAAGGGCCGGGGCCCCTTCAGTGTAGCCCCCGGCCCCCACTCATCCCAAAAAACCCCCGTGGGTCCTGAGGAGGCGGGGGCTCCTTCGCGGGGGAAGCGGCCCCACATCTTCTGAAGCCCCCAAGGGGGTTCCTGAAAGACCAGGTTTCCTTCACAAAGGGACACGGCTCCCCATGGGCCCCCAAAAGCCTCCTGCGGGGCCCTGAGGGGGCCCGGGGGCTCCTGTCAGCCGGAAACGGGGCCCCAAATCCTCCTAGGCACCAGGAACAGCGGGCCCCTTTTACTGCTGGGGAGGGGCCTACTTTTGTCACGGGCCCCCTAAAAATCGGGCCTGGGCTCAGGCGCTGAAGGAGGGCGGTAGGGAGGGGGGGGGGGCGCCCCCCACCCCCGGGGGCAGGACCTGCCCCCTTCCGGGTTTCCCAGCTGAGGACCTATTGAAAAAAACCCAACCCCCCCCCCCCCCCCCCGGGAAAAAAAATTTGGACCACGCCAAACCCAGAGGCGCACTCCAGGCGCCCCCCCCGGGAAATTTAAGCAACAAAAACCTTTCTGGGGTTTTTTTGGGAAAGAAAAGGGAAAACCCTTTCCCCCCCCCCACACACCCCCCTGATTGGAAAAGTCCCTGAACATGTTCATTTTTGCCTTCAAAAAAATAAAAATCTTTCCCTTAACCCAAATGCTATGCAAAACCCCGGGGTTTCCTTTAAAAGATCCCCTGTAATTGCCAATCTGGGCTCTTCCCCCCCTTTTGAGGCTGGGGGCCCCTTTTGGGGCGAAAACGTTCAAAAAAAACCCTCTTCCCTAGGGAACCCCCGGTGGCGCAGAAATTTTTTGGGTGCCGGCCTTTGGCCCGGGGGCACGATCTTGGAGCCCAAAGGATCGAGTCCCAGGTCGGGCCCCCAAAGTGCATGGAGCCTGCTTTTTTCCCCTCTGCCTATGTTCTGCCTCTTTTCTCTCTCTCTCTCTTTTCTTTTGATTTTCATAAAAAAAAAAACCCTTCCCTAGTTAATCTGCCTGTCTGGGGTCTGAGCCCTCGGGGGCCCTTCCCGGGAACACTTTGGGCCCCCGTGAGCTGGGGCCCAAACCCACTATAAAGCTTCGGAAACGTCGTGCGAAATGGAGCACAACACCCACTTCCCCAGAAATACTTAAGGAAAAGGGAAAATTGAAGCCCACAGGAGGGAAAAAATGAAATGTGGCCCAGATTTTTTTAACCGGGGCCCGGGGCCAAGACTTCCTAAACCCCTTTTTTCCTTTTGGGGCGGGACTGGGGGCTGGTGCAGTTTGCCCTGGAAACAGTGCAAGGCCCCCTCGGGAAAAAAATTTTTACCGTAGAGTTCCCCGCAACCGGGACTGCAGGGCCCCTGGAGCTCACTCTGAAGTTACAGATGCAATGAAACGCCAGGGGGGGAACCTGCCCCCCCGATTCCACACCCCCCCGAGTCCACAGTAGCCACACTGGGGGAGGAGCCTGGGTCCCTTCAGACAGGTGATGGATAAAAGGATGGGAGATGAAAAGGTCATAGAGAGGGGGAATGGTACTGCCCATCAAAAAGAAGGAAATCTTTTCCATTTGCAGTGCCCCGGAACAAAAAGGGAAACCTGTTAAATGAAATAAAATCAGTCGGGAAAAAAAAAGACAATACCCTATGGGGTCATTCATAGTGGGAAATTTAAGAAGAAAGGGAGAAGAAAAATCTTTTGAAGGGGAAGGGGAAAAACCCCAAAAAAGAAAAAACAGATTCAGGAAAAACAGAGCTGAATCATTGGGAAAAAACGAGGGGCGCTGGGGGGGAGCGGGGGGGGGATTTGGGGATGGGGACGAAGGATGGCAGGGGATGTTTAGGGCCCCTGGGTTTTCTCCCCAATGGGGAATCCCTGAATTCTATCGGAAAATATAATACACTTACATTTAATTTAAATTTGGGGTTTAAAAATTAAATTTAAAAAAAATCATGTATTTAGGGGGCACATTTCCTTCTGGGCCCCGTTCTGCTTCCCTTTAGGGTTATGTGGAACCACCCCCTGTGGGTCCCAAGTAGGGGGCCCCCCGCCTCTTTCCTGGCCCCCGCCCCGGGTTGAACTCCCCCCCCGAGATCAGGGCCCGAGGGGAGGTCAGGAGTTGATGGTTTAAATGACCCGAGCCGCGGGAGCCCAAACCCACGCCCCTTTTTCCTGTTTCCCCTGTGACTTTGTTCGGGAAAAGAAAAGTGTGCGCCCCCCCTCTGTCCCGCTTTTTTCCAAAACTGATTTGCGGGCCGGGGTTTATTTGTGGGGGCTGAGGATGGGTTTGGGTTTTTTTTTTTTTTTTTTTCCCACTTCTAATCTACCCCCATGTTTTGATAGGGAAAGACTTTTAAACCGAAAGGGGGGCCCTTTAGGAAATTGGGGCATTTTTACAAGAGGAGGCTTTCCCCCCCACCAAACCCAGGGCGGGGGCCCCCCCAAAAGGGCCCGGGATTCTCTGCCAAATTTTTTGGCCCTTTTGTTCAGTCTCATTATTTTGTTTTTGTATGCTTTCCCGAAAGGGGGTCACGTCCCTTTATTTCGTTTCCCGGGGTGCTCATTGTCAGGAGCAGCAAGGCTACGAGTCTGTAAAGGGCCCTTTTTGGGGGTCCCCTGAATTTTTTGAATTTAATATTATTTCCCAACGGGTTTTTGGGGGGGGGCCCCTCGGGGGTTTTCCCTTTTTTTGCAACCTTGGGTCTTCAACAAATAGGGACAGTTGGACGGCCCCTTCCCGGAGTGGAACCTTTGTGTTTTCCCGTCGGGTTGGGCTAATTAAAGGGCTTCACACGGAAAAGGGGGCCTTCCCTTGGGGTTGTTTTTTCCCGCTCTTAGGGGGGACGATTTCAGGTTTTCACCCTTTAAGAGGGTTTTCACTGCGGGCCTTCCAGTGGAACTTTTTTTCTGTTGATGACATTTTCCCCAAAACCCCCAGGGGTTTTGAAATTGTACTTTGTCAAAAAGCTTTTTTTTGGGAACTCGGAGAGGATCCCAATGCTTTTTGTCCTTTCTCCGTTTTTTTTTTTTTTAAAAGATTTTATTTATAATCCTTTTGAGAAATCCCAAGAGAGGGGCCCAGAGAGAAAAAGGGCAGAAAACAGGGCAGGGGGAAAAGGCGGTCCGTTGGGGAACTCGACGTGGGACTCTCCCGGGTTTCCGGGTTTCACCCCGGGCTAAAGGGGGGCCCTTAAACCGCTAAACCCACCCGGGGCCCTCCCCCATGTCCTTTCTCGGGGTTAAGTAATGGACCCTGTGCCGGGAGGGGACAAGGGGCCGGGGGGTGGGAACAGGGGCAATGAAATGAACGATAGTAACAGTTTAAAACGTCTGGATAAAAATAAAAATAAGCCCAAAAAAAATTTTTTAGAAAGTAGGCCTAGGGAATGGATCAGTACTGTTGGACAACTTTGACGGGACAGAGGGTTTGGAGGGACCCCTTCTTTTGGGGGGAGCTGAAAAAGGGCCCAGAATTGTAAGTCATTTGTTGTAGCCCTGAAACTACTGTCAGGGTTGTGTTTTGGGACTGTACTTCAATAAATTTAAAGGGAAAAAGGGGTTTCGGGTGGGACTCCCGGGGGGCCCGTGAAAGGCATTTAATGGCGTTACACACACAAAGGGCACCTCTGAGGGGGGAAATTAACATGCTCACGTGTCTTATTTTAAATTTTTTTTAGAAATTTACTTGAAAAAGGGTGCGGGTAGGGAGGGGAGGGAGGGGGGGAACCCTGGAGCGGACCCCCTCACCCAACGGGCCCCTGACCCCCAAAGGGAAAGGGCCCCACGCCAAAAACCCAAGACCCCTGACCTAAAGCCAAACTAAAGAGCGACGGGGAAAACCCGATGAACCACGCAAGAGCCCCTGAATTTTTAAAAGTCCCAACCCCTTGTTTTAAACTCTGGGGGGGGGGGACATCTGTGCCCCCCAGTCTACCTAGAAGGGTTTGGGAGGCCTTGGGGGCCCAAAGGAGGGGAAAACGGAGGTTTAGGGGGGGTTTGCCCCTGATCCCCCTCCCCCCGGGCCCCGGGGGGACGGGACCCCCCCCCGGGGCCCCCTCCCCCTTTCCCGGGTGAAGGGCAAAGGCCCTTGATTGGACCCCCCCTCCCCAAACATTTCATGATGCGGGACCCCACTGTGGGCGGAACTGTGCCCCCCCCGGTTTCCCCAAAAAAACCCGCTGCAGGGCGTTTCACTGTGCGCGCAGAGCTTGGGAAGCCCCCTTTGCTCTGGTTTGGTTTACAGCGCCCGGGGCCCTCTCCCGCTCTCCCCAGTAGCTAGTACTCCCCCCCTTCCTAAATTTACCCCCACTCCCCCCCAGTACCCCAAAACCTCTCCCACTCTCCCGTCCCCTTTGCAAAAGGGAGGCGTCACACCGACAGGTCCCAGGTAAAAGGGGGCGCGGGATGCCTGCCCCGGGGGGGAAACACCGGGGGGCCTGGGGGTCGGGGGGGCGTGGCCCCCCCGGGGCGGGGGTCCAAAACACCCCACCCAATGAAGGGACCGGGAGCAGTCCTGTACCCTTCCAGAGCCCCCATGGGGTGGGGCGGCCCCCAAAGGGGACCTGTCCAGGGAAGGAGGCTGCAGTCAGAGCCCGGCAGTTTCCCCGGGAAAAACCCCCCCCCACCCGGGAAAGGGCCTTTGCTATGCAGGGAGCCCCCAATTACATGCCCTTTTCCCGTTCGTCGTAAAATGCATGGACCCCCAACGGGATGACACCCCCCCCCCCCCCAACCATTGGTGAGGGGGGGGACAGCCCGGGGCCCTTGCGGGGGCCCCCCTGGCCATTTGGCGGGGCTTGTCTTCACCCACGGGAAATTGGGGGCGGACCCTGGTGCCCCCCCCGGGCCCCCCCCCGGATATTCACGTTTCCTTGCCCTCGGGGGGGAAAGGGTTTTGGTGCCCTTGCGGGCTTCATTTTTTTAAAATTTTTGATGAAGTCCACTCCTTTGTTTTCCCTCTCCTCGGTCTTTTGTGTTTGTGGAACCCTCAGAAAAACCCTTTCGATCTCCCCCGGGCTGGGGGGACATCACCCCGAGCATCAGAGCATCAATCGGCATTCGCCAGAGCCTCCGGGGTTTCCTCCCCCAATGTCCCTGTTAAGGGAGGGGAGCGCTCTGTGATCCCAGGGTGATGGCGTTCCTGGGACAGTGGTGGGAAGGTGGATTTGTAGGGGGGCGACCCAAAAAAACGGGCAGTGGGGGCCCCCTTTTGTGTTGTTCCACCCCCAGCCCTTCCCCCCTCAGGGCGGGGGGTTTGGGTCTCGGCTCCGGTCCAGAGGGAACGGGCCCTCCCCGGGATGCATGTGCCCTGGGAAGGTTTTTTATGCGCCGTCATTTTGGATGTTTTTTGGAAATTGGGCAGCACCGTGCAGGGGGACTCAGAAAACCCTACTGGCCTTAAAAAGGGGCCCAAATTTTCCCCCCCCCCCCCCCCCCCCCTGGCCCAGTCCCATCAGGTGGGGGCCCGAAGGGACCTTGGGACAAAAAACACACTCCCAATAGGGGAGAGATACAATCAGAGCCAAGGATGAGTCGGGGCCCAGCCCAGAAAAGGCCTTAGCCCACCCGGGAACCAAGTGGACCCTGGGGAGGTCCGGTTGTCAGTAGCAAACAAAGGGGTCCATTCTGGATCCTAGTCATTGGTAGCTGGGAGCCCAGCCCCAGGTACGGTGGGCCCAGGGGGGACCCCCTTTCCCGGGCCAGTTTGAAGTCCACAGCTACCATTCCAGGTGAGGCCGGGGGTGGGGACCAGAGTCACCGGGTTTCCAGGTGAGGTGAAGGTGGAGGACCCACAGTCACCAGGCCCCAGGTGAACCCAAGGGGGGGGAATTTCAGTCGCCGGGTCCACATGGGGCCCGGAGGGGGAACCGAGCACTGGGCTAGGTGAGGCCCAGTTGGGGACTAAAAGCCCACCGGGGTTTGGCTGGGGGGCCCGGGGTGGGAACCACAGTAAACCGGGCCCAAAAGTGGGGCCCAGGGGGGGAAAACCCCCCTTGATAGAAAATCGAACTCTTCTCACTTAGCTTTTCCAGTGTTTCTCTCTTTTAAATCTAGGCCAAATTCATGGGGTTTTTCAGGATGTTTTTGAAAGTTAGCTAGGTCATTTGGTGGGGACGGTGACTTGGGCCCAATTTTCTTCGGCTGTTTTGGGCCCCTCTGACGGGGACTTTATTTTTAGCAGTGACATTTAAAGTCTCCCTTATTAAAAGTTGGTTTTAAATTTGCAAACAAATTCTGTAGGCTGAAAGGGAAACCCTGTGAATCAAACATATCCCATGGCTGGGAATATTTTTTTAAAACCTGGTTTCTAGAAAATTTTCTTATGTGAGGGGGTTTATTTTTCAAAAACTAATTACCAAAGGAAGTGGGGCAAAAAGGAAACAAGAGAAAAAACCCAAAAAACTTTGAGAAAAAAAAAAAACAACAAAATACGCTAAGCATTTTTTCAGGATGAGGAAAATCCTGTAGTTTTAGTTTTTTTCCCCCCCTCCCCTGAGAAAAAACCAATTCCCTGACTCAATGTTTGGGGAGAGAACTGGTTTTCATCCATTTAAAATCGTGGGGGCCTCTGGCATTTTTTTTTCCCATAGCTGTGGATTGGCCTCAGCCCGTGGGTGGTTTCTAGGCTGCACCTGGGGGGACCAAAAACATGCCCCTTGGGGGCAGTCGGGGATCCAAAACCCTACAGTTTTAAATTGATTGTACCCCAACCCCGCAAAAAAAATTTTGCTAAAAGAATCAAATTGGTTTTTTTAAGAAGAATTAAAAAATGGGCAGCCTGGGGGCTCAGCTGTTTAGCACGCCTTCTTCCCAGGGCGTGATCCGGGAGCCCCGGGATGGAGTCCCACTTGGGGCTCCCTGCATGGAGCCGGGCTCTCCCTCGGGCCTGTTCTCTGTCTCTTTTCCTTCTCTTCTCTCTCTCTCTCTCTCTCCGTTTCCCCTCTTTTTCCCCCTCTAAAGGAAAAAATAAATAAAATATATTTTTAAAAAGTATATTGCGGGGCAGCCCCGTGGCCCAGTTTTAAAACGTTTCCTTCCCGCCCAGTGTGGGAGGGCTGGAGATGCGGGATGGAGTCCCCATCAGGCTCCCTGCATGGACCCTGCTTCGCCCTTTTGTCTTGTCCGGCCTCTCCCCCCTCGTCTCGCTCTCTCAAATAAAAAATTTAAAAAAAAAAAATAAATAAAAAAAAATAAATAAATAAAAAATGTATTTTGCAGCATTTTGGGTTATTTGCTATATTAAAAAAATTTGGTTTTTTTTTTACTTTTTATGGGGGACTGGACCTTCCCAAGCCCTTTACATCAACAGCCATCACTTCTATCCTCGGGGATTGTGTTGGGGGAAAGGGCGGATTTTTTCCCTTTTTTATAGTTTGAAATTGATGACCCGGCACTGTTTTTTCCCCCCTTCCCCTTTTTTTTTTTCCTTTTCAGAATATGCGAAAAAAAGTGAGTAAATTGCAAAAAAACCCATTTCCCGGGGACAACACCTCTATTTTCCTCACATGTTTTAATTTTTTTCCCTAAAATTCTGAACCCCTTATCTATTTTACACCCCTTTTTCAAATAACTTAGGAAAATTTTTTCCGGGACTTGTTCAGAAAACCCATTTCCCCTAATATGAATCAGGGACCAAAAACAGCCCCCGTACAGAGATTTCCAATTTTATTTAAAACCCCACCCTTTTTCCAAAAGAAGTTTTTTGGGCCTTTCCCATAGGGCAGGTACAGAGACAGGCCCCGCCCCCAGGGTTTCGTTCTATGCCCCCAAGGGGGACTACCTGTTTTTCTTAATGCTGATTTCTGGGGGCAAAAAAAACAACCCAAAAAGGTTCCCCTTTCATACTTCCCCAGCGGCCCCTTTGGGTTTCTCTCCAAAAGAGTTGAAACTTTTTCCGATTTCATTGATCGTGTGGGTCAGTCACAGAGAAAGAAATTGCCCTCCAAAACAAAAAAGGAGGAAAAAGGAGTTTTGAAGTAATTGGGGCTCACAAATCGGCGGGGGGGTACATGAAACTGTGACAATGTTTTTTAGTGCACCTTTTGGCCCAAACCACATTCCCCCTCCCGTTTTTTGGGGCGAGGGACAGGAGAGTCTAGGTAGGGGAAATAGGTAGGGGGCTACAGATTTTAGGCTCACAAAGATCCTAAGGAAGCTGAGATGTAAGGAAACCAGAAATATATAAACAAACGAGACCACACCTGTCCCCAGGTAATGGGTAGAGATGGTCTTTTTTATAGGACATCCCTCTTGCCCAACAAAGAATAACCAGACTCTAAAAAAGAAGTAAAACCATTAAAGATTTATCACTAGTCCTTACTCAAACCAGACATCCCAAGAATGAGAAGGCCACAAGCTCCCTGATCAGTTCCTAAATGAAAAAACGTAAAGTGGAGCCCATGTGCGTCAACCCAGCCTGGGCTTCTCACCACTCCTGAGAGCTTCTCGTACGCTTGCTTAATAAACTCCTGTTTTGCTTTACTAACTCTTCTTGTCCACCAGATTCATTCTTCGACTCTGTGAGACAAGAACCTGACTTTCTCACTTCATTCCACCTGCTGCACTTCTCCTTACCCAGCTCCCTGGAAAATTACTAACTTCATTGGGCTTAATCCCCCTCTCACCTCCTCCTGCCCAATACCTTTGGATTCTTCACCACCCAAGGCGCAATGAAGCCAAGAGAAGCAGGGAGGGAGAGAAGACCCAGGTGATAGTGGGAACTAAGGCCAAAGAAATAGAAATTAAAATGTACATCCTCTTTTTTTTAAAAAAAAGATTTTGTTTATTTACTCATGAGAGACACACACACAGAGAGAGAGAGAAGAGAGAGAGTAAGACAGAAAGAAAGAGGGGCAAGAGACAGAGACAAAGGGAGAAGCAGGCTCCCTGCGGTATCCAATGTGGGACCTACCACCTAGGTCCCCAGGATCAATGCCCTGAGCCAAAGCAGATGCTCAACCACTGAAGGCCAAACCAGGCATCCCTACCATTACATTTCCTAACAAACTTGCAGTCCCTAAACAAATACTTGAACCCACAGAGTGGGGACATTTCTTCAAAGAATGCACAGCTGCCTGAATGTTAATTCTTTGCTAGAGGCCAAAAGCAACCATTTGTTTGACTGATAGCCATACCTCCAGGATCCAGTAAATTCTTTCACCTGTGAAAATCCTTTTTGAACCTTCTTTTATCTCTAGAGTCCCCACCCCACACGGCAACTTTAAAGTTTTTAACCAAGCTCCTCATGATCCGATGAAGCTCTTCAGGCCCAGGGTCCTGTCCCCATACTTAATAAAAGACACCTTTTTGCATGGAAAATGTCTCAAGGATTCTCTCTTGACCACTGACGCCTGGCCCACAGTACTTCACAGTACATCTCTGAGTTAATGGCATCGGCACATCAAAAGTACAGAAGATTTTTTTTGCCTATCTTCTGCATGACACATTCCGAGGGGGACATTCTGCGTTCGATCGGGTTTCTCCTCTTCCTGGGATATATAGCTAGCTATCTAGGTAATGATAGAGTGATAGATCTACTGATAAGCGAGCCCCAGAACATTAATAGAATGTTACATAAACAAACATATAAACATAAATTATGTTTTCCACTTAATAATTTATTATTCAATGTATTACTGTAATTATAATAATATTATCTATAAACAGAACTATAGATTTATATTTAAATATGCAAAATAAATAATTTCTATATCTAATCTCAATACGGTTCCATATATAGAGATGCTCCTATAGAGATAGAGACTAAATGGTTAGAAATAGCTGTGTGGCTTAGAAAGAGAGAGAAATAATAATAGACCTAGAAATATGCAGAGGATCTGCTTTCAAATTCTATCACAATGGACCCTCATCCTAACAGGCAAAGGCAAACGCACACACACACACTCAAGAGCCTTCTGGTATGTGGCCATGACAGAAATAACACCCTTGAGATGCCATCTCTTCTCCAACTTAAAGGTGCAGCCCGTTTTCTCCAAAGAAGACTCTACACAGAGCGAGCAAGCAAGCACATGAAAAACTGCTCCATCCACGTCACTTTTCATCAGAGATAAAATCAAAACCACATGAGATACCACCTCACACCAGTGAGATGGGGAAATTAACGAAGACGGGAAACGACAAATGTGGGAAGGATGTGAGAAAGTGAACACTCTTGCATTGTTTTGAGGAATATGAACTGGGCAGGCCACGCTGAAAACAGGGTGAGGTTCCTCAAAAACTGGAAATGACTATACTACAGACCCACCAATTGCAACTGCTGGTGTATTTTCTACCCCAAAGACACGATTAGTGCAATGACTGGACACTTGCACCCCAATGTTCACAACGGCAATGTTAATATCCAAACTGTGAAGGAGCCGTGTGTCCTGCAACAGATGAATGGATAAAGAAGATGTGGTCTGGGGATCCCTGGGTGGCGCAGGCGGTTTGGCGCCTGCCTTTGGCCCAGGGCGATGATGCTGGAGACCCGGATCCGAAATCCCACATCGTGCTCCCGGTGCATGGAGCCTGCTTCTCCCTCTGCTTTCCTCTTCTTCCTCTGTGTGTGTGTTTGTGACTATATAAATATCTTTTTTTAAAAAATTATTAAAAAATTTACAAAAAAAAAGATGTGGTCTATATATATAATGTATTATTATGTAGCCATCGCAAGGATGAATACATACCATTTATCATGGACAATGGGAACTGGAGGGTATTATGCTGAATAAAATAAGCCACGTGGAGAAAGAATTATCATATGGTTTTCACTCATTATGTCGAATGTAAGAAACAGTGAAGAGGATCATAAGGGAGGGGAAGAGGAAACTGAGTGGAGAATATTGAGAGAGGCAGTGTTGTCCCCTAGATGCTAATCCGAGAAACCACGCGGAGGAGCCGACACAGAGGCAAACACACTAGGGTTTATTGACAACTCGACCTTGGGTCCAAGTGTACCACACAGCGGAGCCTGACTGGACCCCGAGAATAAGAGGCGTAGCAGCTTTATAGGGGCCAGTGGCCCATGGGATAACCAAAAGTTGCACAGTTCCATGTCTGTCCACACACAAGTGGGGCCCATTGAATTTACTCTTTACACTATAGTATCCATTTTTAGCTGTCCTATTACTTTGCTCGGAATTGTGCGACAGTTTTTGGTGGGCACAAAAACAGGGTTACATGGTTATTACTGATTTCCCGGTTAGGGTGTGCCCAGCGGCTTGACTAGGTGGGGCAGTGCCTTAAGAATTAAGCTGGTTACGGGGGGTCAAACAGCAGTGGCAGGTGTAGCACAAAAGGGAATCAGTATTGCTCTGCTTGTCCAGGGAAGGGATTTTTGTTAAATTTCCTGGTCTCACAGAAGATAAACTATGAGAGACTCCTAACTCGGAAACAAGGATTGCGGAAGGGGAGGTGGGTGGAGGATAGTGTAACTGGGGGACGGACATTAAGAGGGCGAAGTGATGTGATGAACACTGTTAGGATTAATACTACATGTTTGGACAAATTGCGAATTTAAATTAAAAAAATTTTTATAATTTAAATTAAATTAGAAAAGTACTGGACGGCTCAGTCGTCCGCAGCAATGTCCTTAAGAAACATGACCTTCAATTAGATCATAAAAAGTTACGAATGGAATGGAAAATGGACCTGCAACTCCGTCCCGAGTTCAATAAATAAGTATTCGAAAAAGCAAATCAAAGTCCAGAATGGAAAAATGCAAAAAACATGGTAGAGGGAGAACGAGATATGATCACTTTTTGGATATTTATTGTGATGGCACAATAATGACAAATCTGTGAACTGTCAATAAAAAGAAAGAGTTTATGAACGGTATGGAGACCGATCCGCCCTCAACTAACAGATAAGGAAACTGATAAAGACACGAGTAAGTAATCGCATCACTGCCGCAGATAATTCACAGGGTGGCAAGGCCAAAGCCAAGACTCGAATTCTGGTCCAGAGTTCTTTAAACGACCACAACCCCGTTAACGTCACAGCTTCAGTCTCATCTAGAATAGAGTCACTTAAGCTCAATAAAACGATTCAACACAAAGTATCTTCTTCTGCCAGATTGCGTTACATTTCATGTAGCACCCTAAAAGGGATTCGAAATTAAGTCTTCCCTGTGCGCCATCAGAATACGGCCTGTTGAATCT